>NC_061118.1:8776263-9010505 GCF_002878395.1 Capsicum annuum | reverse complement strand
GTTAGTAACTTCTTTGATAAGTGAGAGGGTTTTGATTTGTATCCATAAAATATTCTGAGTGGTGGATCTCCTTGACTGTGAGGGCAACTTGAGTTACACTTAATTTGGATGATTTTTGCAGATTCTTGTATCCATGTTTGTGTAGATGGATTGAATTAGAAACAATGCTGGTTATGGACTCTGACATGTTAAACCATATGATTTGGATGACAAGTGAATGGTTGTGTGCAAACTTGTTCAGTAGCAAATGGCTGTCATTATGTTGTTCATATTTGTAATTTGGTACTGAGTTGCTTAAGGACAAGCAATTTCCTTAAGTTGAGGGTGTTGATGTTATGTCTTTTTACGTAACATTTTAGGCCTTTTTCTTAGGATAATGGTATGTTTTCAAGCAACAATTGCTGTATTTAACATGGTGTTTAAGTGTTTAAGAATAAGAACTGAGTATGAAGAATAACTTGGATAAACTGGACAAAACAAAGGAAAAATGATCAACGATGGCTCAAGCAATAGCCCGTCAACCTTGCGACGTACCATCAGCCTAAACCATCACTAGGAAATAGAATACAGAACCATTGGAAGTCATGCAACGGTCCAGGTGATGGACCATCGGTATAGCCATGAACCGTCGGACTAAATCATCACTAGAAAACTGAACGCAGGACCACTGGAAGTCATGCGATGGACCAGGTGAAGTACCATCAGTGTTGTGATAAATCATTGCCCTACCCATCGCCTAGAAGCAGAACATAGACTAATTGGAGATCCAGCGACCGTCTAAGCAATGGACCGTCACCTCAGTGATGAACCGTCGCTTGACCCATAGAGCATGAAGCAGCCACTCCAAGTTTGAATTTTAAAATCCCAATTCTGGAAACATATATACCAAGTATTAGGGTTTATTTTGCATCTTTTGACAATAGTTTCATACTTTCTTCTCTATTGAGAGATGTGTAACAATTTTCATTGAGATTTGAAGCTAGAAATTTAGATCTGATTATTATTCCCTATTGTTTATTTGAAGACTTAAGAATAATAATATTGTAACTTTTGTAAGTACTCTCTTGAAGTTATTTATGAACATCAATATATCTTTGATATCTTATATGGAAATGAGTAGCTAAGCTCCCATAACTAGGGTTATGGAAGCCTTGATGTAGAGAGTTGTTTGGGGGTTGTGAATCCATTTAATTTCTAACATCTATCTAAATTGCATGAATCTCTCTATATTATAAGGACATCTCTTGGTTACAAACTTGAGAAATGAACCCATGAACACCATTTGTCAGATAAGAAAGTGGATGTTGGGAAAATAGGTGATTCATATGAAATCAATAGGTTTACCCATTCGGTCAAGGGTTGATGCCTTAGCAGGATCAACCCTCATGAGAGTTCTATTGAATAATACTTGGATCTTTTAAGTTCGAAAGAAGAAAAGGGGAAAATACCCATTAGGTTGAGAAACAAGTGGGTAATTCTTCGAATTCAATACTATTTGCAATTGAAATTATAAGTTAGAATTCAAGAACAAATTTACAACCCTAACTGTTTTAACATCTTGGTGAGCATAACTCTAGTTAACTCATTTTCATTGAAATTACACTTGCATTAACTCTCATTAGATGGACCACTGTGTGATACAAGAATGAAAGATCATTATTAACACATAAAAAAACACCCCTTTTATTCCGGAACCTTAGATCAACGATCTAATAATAGTCACAATACTTAGTGAACATAGTATTCCCTGAGGGATTCGAAACCCAACCCAGTTGGGTTGTATATTTGACAGCGACCGCATACACTATCGTAAGAAAGTTGCAATTTGGAAGTATCAATAAAAGAGGTTGTTCTGAACATCTATTCCCTCTATGGGGACTATGGTTGATGGGTCACCTATGCATTTTTTTTGCAAGGAAATGTGAAACACTGGATGAGCTAAAGATAGATATGAAGGAAACTCAAGATTGTAAGATTCCTTTTTAAAATGGTTGAGAATTTGGTAAGGACCGACATATCAGGGATTGAGTTTCCCCTTCTTCTCAAACTGCTTCACTCCTTTCATAGAAGAGATTTTCAAGTACACAAAATCACTAATCTTAAACTCAGTATCACTCCTGTCGGCTCTAAGCTATGTTAAGTCTTTCCCTGATCAATTAAACTTTCTTTGAGGCATCAAATACCAAGTCAAGCCCTATCACTATGGCCTCCTCCACTTTAAACCAACCAGTAGGAGATCTACACCTCCTCCCATAAAGTACCTCAAATGAAGCCATTTGAATACTAGAATGATAACTAGTATTGTATGAAAACTCAATCAAAGGCAAGTGGTCATCCCAACTATATTTAAAGTCTATCACACACACTTTCAGCATATCCTTTAGAGTCTGAATGGTCCTCTAAGCTTGACCATCTGTCTTAGGATGAAAGGTCGTACTGAGATAAACTCGGGTACCAAGACCCTTCTGGAATGCCTTCTAGAAATGATAGGTAAACTAGGTAACTCTATCTGCGATAATAGACAATGGAACACCGTACAATTTGACCAACTCTCTAACATAGAGTTTGGCATAATCCACGGTTAAATAAGAGATATGGACTGATAGAAAATAAGATGATTTCTTCATTCTGTCTACAATGACCCAAACTGAATCATGCTGACGATGAGAACGAGGCAAACCTATCATAAAGTGCATATTGACTTTTTCCCATTTCTAGGTGGGAATACTGAACTCCTGTATAGACCTACTAGGCTTCTGATTCTCAATCTTAACCTACTGACATGTTGAGCACTTAGCCACAAATTGTGCAATATCTCTTTTCATCCCACTCCACTAATAGATCTCTCGTAAATTGCGGTACATTTTAGTGGCCCCTAGATGAATAGAGTAGTATGCACTTATACAAGAATTTGCTGCCTCAAGTTATCTACACCTGGCACACATAACCGACCCTTACAGAGCAACACACCATCTCCCCCTTGGGAGAAAACTTTCACTTTTTGATTTCTGACTGATTCTTTTAACTTGACTAGACTGGGATCCCTATTCTGCTTTTCCTTCACCTTGGAAACTAGGGATGATTTTGAACTACTCTATACCCACGTACTACCTTCTGCTAAATCAACTAAGAAAACACCTATTTGTTCTAACTAATGAACTTCCTGAGAAAACTTTTTCTTACTATCTTCAACATGGCCAACACTACCCATAGACATTCTACTGAGAGCATCGGCCATTACATTGGCCTTGCTCGAATAATATAGAACACTCATGTCATAGTCTTTTAACAACTCTAACCACCTTATCTAACAAAGGTTTAGGTCTTTCTGAGAGAATACATACTGCAACCTTTTATGATCAATGAGCACATCAACGTGCACACCATACAAATAGTGCTTCCAAAGCTCTAAGGCAAACATTACTGCTGCTAACTCAATATCATGAGTAGAATAATTCTTATCATAGGGTGTAAGCTTTCTAGAGGCATAGGATATGACCTTACCTCTCTATATCATAACACACCCCAAGCCAACTCTGGAGGCATCACAATACACAACAAAGCAATCTGAACCATCTGATAGGGTCAAAAATAGAGTTGTAGTGAGTCGAGTCTTCAACTCCTGAAAATAATTTTCACAAGAATTTGACCACTAGAATTTGACCTTTATTTGAGTCATTCTGGACATAAAGGATGTAATAAATGAAAATCCCTCGCCGTCCAAGCCCAGCAAACTCCTGATATCTGGAGAGATATGTCCGGGTTAGTTTCTCACTGGTTCAATCTTTTGGGGATCAACTTTAATGCCATCACCAAAAATGATATGGTCGTGGAAAGCTACTAACCTTGGCCAAAATTTTCACTAACTGAATTTGGTGAATAACTAATGATTTCTAAGAGTCTGTAATACTATTCTGAGATGGTCTGCATGGTCGTGCTCACTGTGGGAGTAGACAAGAATGTCATCAATGAAAACTATGATGAACATGTCCAAGTACTGCTTGAACAAATGGTTCATCAAGTCCATGAAGGCTGCTGGGGCATTGGTAAGACCAAAGGACATAACTAAGAATTCAAAGTGACCATACCGAGTTCTGAAGGTTGTCTTTGGGATGTCACATTCCCTCACCCTGAGCTGATGATAGCCTGATCTGAGGTCTATCTTGGAGAAGTAACTGGCACCCTAAAGTTGGTCAAACAATTCATTGATTCTAGGAAGTGGATACTTGTTTTTTATCGTGACTTTGTTTAGATGATGGTAGTTAATACACATTCTGAGAGAACCATCTTTCTTACGCACAAATAAAATTGGTACACCCTATGGGGACACACTGGATCTGATGAATCCCTTATCTAGGATATCCTTCAACTATTCTTTTAATTCTCTGAGTTTTACAGGTGCCATTTTTTATAGCAGAATAGATATAGGTTAAGTATCTGGAAGAAGGTTTATTCCAAAGTTGATTTTCCTTTCAGGAGGAACTCCGAGAAATCTTTAGAAAATACATCAGGGAATTCACATGCTACTGACACTGATTCAAGAGTAGGGGTTTCTAAACTAGAGTCCTAGACTAGAGCGAGATGGTAGACACATCCCTTAGATATCATCTTTCTCACCCGAAGGTAAGAAATAGATATCTAGAATTCTGTTTCTGCAATTGACTGAGGCATAGCAGGAATGAAGCTAATCCATGCTGAGAATGACATCAAAATCGGTCATCTCTAATTTAACTAAGTCTTCTGAAGTGACTTTCTAAGAAATAATAACTGGGCAGTTCCTGTATACCTGCTTGGCTATGATAGATTTACTCACTATACTGAGAAAAGCTCTACTAGAATTTTGGGATTAACTTCGAAATCAACCGCTAGACATGTAAATAGAAAAATGTAACGTACTAGTGACCTCATCAAGAGAACTTTCCTAATCCTGTCAGGATTGAAGATCATAGAGTCTATTTAGGCACTGCCCACTAGTGGCACTAGATACGGCACTCTACTGATTTGGGTGATTAGAATAAGCTGGGGGATAGTTATGCTGACTCTGAGAACTCACCTGAGGACACATTCTACCCTATGGCCTTTCTTACCATATCCAAAACACACATCACTACCAACTCTGCAAATACTCTGGTGGGTTTTGCTATACTTCTGACAAAGGGGATTGGTTTGGGCCCTGCTGACACTACCCTGGGGTTTAGGTCTTGACACCCTATCCTAATTACCATCTCTAAATTTTTGCATAGAAGCACAGGCTGAGGACGAAGCTGAAATTGAGGATTTTAGGCAAAACTGAGAACGATTCCTACCATTTAACTTAGGTTGAGCAAATCTCAGACTACCTATTCTGGCTTTCTTTCTCTCTCTCTTTTATTTACTCTTGGCCTCTTCTATCTGCTGAGCATGAACCATGATCCTAGATATGACCATCTCCTTAATTAGCATTGTGGTTCTACTTCTAGACACCCCTGACATAAACTTACTCATCTTTGCTCTGCTATCTGCTACTACATGTGGGGCATATCTGGCTAATTGAGCAAACTAAAACAATACTCTTGTACTATCATATTTTCTTGCTTTAGGTTTATAAACTCCAAAACCTTTATTTCCCTTTACACTAGTGGAAAGAACCTATCCAGAAAAGCAACTGCAAAATTCTCCCATTCTATGGGCCCTAAACTAAAGTCCTGCTAATAATTCTACTTCTGCAGTCGACTGAGGCATATCAAGAATGATGCTAATCCATGCTGAGAATGACATCAAAATCGGTCATCTCTAATTTGACTAAGTCTGCTGAAGTGACTTTGTAAGATATAATAACTGGGCAGTTCTTGTATACCCGCTTGGCTATGATAGATTTACTCACTAGGGTAGAGACTGAGAAAAGCTCTACTAGAATTTTGGGACTAACTTTGAAATAAACTACTATATATAGAGTAACAAAGGACCAAAAAGCTCCTAGATCTAGCAAAGCATAAATATGTAAATGGAAAACCTGTAACTTACTAGTGACCTTATTAGGAGAACTTTCCTGATCCTGTCGGGACTGAAGAGAATAGAGTCTATTTAGGCACTGCCCACTAGTGGCACTGGATGCGGCACTCTGCTAATTTGGGTGATCAGACTAAGTTGGGGGACGGTTATGCTGACTCTGAGAACCCACCTGAGGACACTATCTACCCTATGTCCTGGCTTGCTACATCCAAAACACACATCACTGCCAGCTCTGCAGATACTCTTGTGGTTTTTGCCATACTTCTGACAAAGGGGATTGGTTTGGCCTTTGCTGACACTACCCTGGGGTTTAGGTCCTAATGCCCTACCCCTATTACCATCTCTAAATTTTTTCATAGGAGCACTGGTTGAGGACGGAGCTGAAATTGAGGATTTTGGGAAAAACTGAGAACGATTCCCACCCTTTATCTTAGGCTAAGAAAAACTGAGACTACTTATTCTCGCTCTCTTGCTCTCCCTCTCCTTATTTTTATTCTTGGCCTCCTCTATCTGCTGAGCATGGACCATGATCCTAGATATAACCATCTCCTTAATTAGCATTGCGGTTCTATACTCTTTGACTACACTGCTAGATACCCCTGACACAAACTTACTCATTTTCGCCTACTATCTGCTACTATATCTGGGGCATATCTGGCTAACTGAGTAAACATGAAAAAATACTCTTGTACTATTATATTTCCATGCTTTAGGTTTATAAACTCCAAAACCTTTGTTTCCCTCAACACTAGTAGAAAGAACCTATCCAGAAAAGCAACTACAAACTTCTTCCATTTTATGGGCCCTGCATCTACGACCCTCTCTGCTTTCTAGTAGTTAAACAATGAGTGGGCCACACCCTGTAACTGATATATGGATAAATCAGTGCTCTCATTAGTTGTTATCCCTATAATATCTGTAGCTTTCTGCACCTAATAAAGAAATTCCTAAGGGTACTCATCTAAATTAGACCCAATAAATAATGGAGGGTTCATTCGGGTGAAATCTCAAATCTTGGCAGTAGTAATATTGGCCACTGGGTTGGACAGAATAGCAATTGGGCATTTATTATGGGCTTCCACAGAATGAGCTAGGGAGGTGAAGGTTGCTCTGAACTTAGCGTGGGAGACATGCTTGCCCAGAGGATCTGGATGGTTGGGCTGAGGGGCTGGTTGGTCTCCCATTTCTCTTCCTTGAGTCCTTTTTAGAGGCCTATTTTGTAAAATAAAAAGAAATTTGGATTATACTGAGAATCTAACTGGAGCTCATGCTCACTCTCACGACATAAATCTGAAAGAAGGGAAACTTTTCCCAAAATATCTAGTAGCCTCCTGTCTATAAGTGTGGAGTGCTACACACCCATGCATAAGACTTTACTTAATATGGCTTTCATACTTCCTAGGACTCTATTAAACCTTAGGCTCTGATACTAAGTTTGCAATGCCCCGAGTCTGTACCTAGGATACTACACTATGCTCATAATCCTAAAGGACCAGAAGCTAACCCATTTCTGGTACCTACTACAGTAACTGAATAATAATACTATAACATTGTGGAAATAGGAAATTTTTTTCCATAAGGTTCAAATATGAAATAAATACTGAATATGGTATCACAATACTAAAACTAAATATCAATACTAAGAACTGAACAACTGTCTAAAATTACTCTAGTCCTTAACTGTGAAGTTGATGGGATAAGCCCCTAACTAACTCTGACTACTGAAAATGATCTGAAATGCTGAAAACAAATCATGTACTCAAACTATGAGGACTCACCACTAACTTGATCTGCTAAGAATCTGAGCTGCTAAGGGTGCTCTAGAGCCCGTGCGTCTAAACCTATGATATAAGACATCATAGGTCAAAAGAAAAGCATGCATCAATACTTTCAATGTACTGGTATGCTCCATAAGGTAGGCTGAAATATATGGGTTCATATACATGAACAATACTAACTGAATAACATGAGTATGACTGAATAAGAGTACATGCATGAATACATAGACTGTAACTTAGATCATGATAACATTGAATACTGAGTCTGAATACTGATTTACTGAAATTTGAGTTTACTGATATTGTATTACTGATAAATGAATGACTGTATTTACATTCTTGATTCTATGGAACTATACTGAGTTCCATACGAAGTTTAGTGCCTGTAACTGATACTCCTAAATCTATTGACTAAACTGAGTTTTATACTGAGGCTGAATTTTAAATTGAGACTGTAGGAGGTAATCATCTAACTGACATGCCCCTTTCAAAATATATTGGGGTCTAACCTGTAACCCCAGTTGGAAAGGTGTCAATACCATGCCACGGGTAGAGATAAGTTATGAGTTAACCTTTTCTGATAGGAAGCTCTTTCATCAACCCTCACTAGCAAGAAAACTTGAATGAGATATATCAACCCTTATAATATTTGGTAGAAATATATCTCAACCTATGCTAGCTATGTAGTTCTGTAATGCAGGGATTGGTACTAAGGGTCAAACCCTCTGTTGGCGGGAATGCCCCCATCTCTGGGTTCGCTCGGTGCTGAATCTTACTCCCAAATGAATAAATACTAAGCTGATTTCTATTCTATACTAGGCTGGACTAAACTGTTACTGAATTTACTTAGTTCTATTGACTGATAGAATACCACTGAATGAGTTTATTGTGGTCTGAACTGAATACTGAACTAAACTGGACAAGTACTAGTCTATTGAGTTTTTCCTGAGTCCTATAACTGACTGAGAGTACTACTGATCATGACATGATTGAGATTATCTTGTAACTGACACTATCTCTAAGTACACAGCTAAATTATCAGGTATTAAATACCCCCAGGACTCGATAGCATGAAAGTAAATCATAACATAGTCTTGAAAAGCATAATCATTTGCACTTGGTCATAACTCATTCATGGAGGCATTTTATCAAACACTTGCATGATATATACAATTCACGCATAAACTGACATGACATAATTTCCTTCTCATATTGGTTCACATGAGCAATTCATCAAGCACTTAATGAGCATAATACATTTAAATAACATTAAACACAAGTAAACATCATAATTCAACTCCAACTTCATAATTTCAAGGGTTCAACATGGATCCACATGATATTACATATATATCAATTAATCCCACATGGAACTTATCATAAAACATGGATTAGGTTCCCAATTAACCATTATAAACATGAATATAATCAAACCTAACATGAAATTCATGAAATCCATACAGTTGAAGTTTAAAAATAGTTTCTTGGACTCCAAGGGTGGAAGGAACCCTTGGATGAATACTTCACTTACCTTAGTTGGTGAATTCTTTAACATTAACGGTGGAATCGGAAGCCTCAAATTTGAATTTAATTTACCTAAGGTTTTTGTTCTTGAGTAATTTGAGAAAAAATGAATATAACTTGCTAAAAGAGGGCTACTGAAGGGTGTGGGAAAAATTCTTAATTAACCCTGAGTATGCGGCCTTTTAATGACAAAAAACTGTGTTATCAATGCGTAGACCGACACGTTGCATCATTGGCATCAATGTGATGACCAACACACCACATCGAGTCTGCATTGGTTCACTGGAAATTGCACTGAGCTAAGGAGAAAATTATCTATCGACGTGATGGATGACGCAACGCGTTAATATCTCATTGACTCTCTATTTTGGTCACTCGAACATGGTCTAAACAAGGTTCAAAAAATCTAAAACTTATTCGGGAACACGTATTGACCTTCCTGATCATGAACTAACTCAAATATCAACATTCAATGGAAAAAAGGTCGCAAAATAAGATTTCTAACTTTTGAAGGCTAAAATAATACTAAGTCTGAATACTTATCTAGAATTTTCTAAGTCTGGGACCCCCTTAACAAGCTTAAAGGACTTAATTAAGCTAAGAAATTTATGGGATCTTATAAATGACTCCTATAGAACTCAAAGAATTAAAAGAATAGTTGAAAGATCTCCTAGATAAGGGATTCATCAGACCCAGTGTGTCTCCATGGGGTAGATCAGTTCTATTCGTGCATAAGAAAGACGGTTCTCTCAGAATATGTATAGACTACCATCAGCTAAATAAAGTCACAATCAAGAACAAGTATCCACTTTCCAGAATCGATGACTTGTTTGACCAACTTCAGGGTGCCAGTTACTTTTCTAAGATAGACCTCAGATCAGACTATCATCAGCTTAGAGTCAGAGACTGTGACATTCCAAAGACAGCTTTTAAAACTCGGTATGGTCACTTTAAATTCTTAGTCATGTCATTTGGTATTACCAATGTTCCATCATCTTTCATGGACTTGATGAACCACGTGTTCAAGCAGTACTTGGACATATTCATCATAACTTTCAGCAATGACACTCTTGTCTATTCCAGCAGTAAGAATAGTCATGCAGATCATCTCAGAATCATATTCCAAACTCTTGAAACCCATCAGTTATCATGATATCTATTCATGTCTTACATGTCAGATCTATGATCATAGACTATACTCATGCATATTTGTAATCATGGACGCTTACAATTCTTTGTATAAGGAGTTCAATTTCACTTAGTGTTACATATTATGTTTCGTGAATACAAAAACTCCAGACACAAGTCATACAACTCATGTCTCATGTACTCATGTCATGCTTTATAGTATGTTCAATTCCCATGACCTATGTTATACCCCTAATGATCAGCTAAATTCAAATTATGTCATGCATAGCCTCGATTTAGGTCTCTTGGTACATCTATGATGTTGATATTCTATTCCTCAGACCTCAGTAAGTGTCGTGTTTGGTATAGTATTTATTCATGCTTTAGGTCCTCATGAATTAACCCTTCAGTAAACTCTCCTTATGAAATGATGTAGTGATGAGCGATTATATACATGTTTTACATGAGGTTGTAGTTATGAAGAAAGGCTTGATATCATGTAAGTGTGTAAGAAAATGGATAGCAGGAAGTCATATTTACTGCATAAAAGAAGGAAAATAAGAAATTTTCATAAGATGAGACGCTGAGAAAATGCAGAGCGTGAGTGTCTATTGAGATCCTTGATTTATGTCATTCCCCATCACGTAGCTTTTAGAACCCAGTATTTAGTTGTAGTACAGTCTCTGTTACCATCTTAGTTATAGTCTCAGTTATAATCTCAGTCCAGTAATTAGATCAGAAACTCAGTTCAGTTTTAGGTTTGCTTAACCATAGCGTATAGTTATTAGTTATTCAGTTATCAGTATTTTAGTACCTCAGTTTACAAAATATTTCAGAATCATGTTATATGCTTGGTCTTGCATTCTCAAATAATAAAGTTTTCACAAACTCAAGCTTAGTTATCTCATGTTACATAGTTAGTCCTTACCCCATATGTATAATACCCTACAGTTCCAGTACAGCTGTTCAAACCAAGTGTAATTCAACATTACATAACCAAGTATTCAGCTACTAGCCATTCAAATAATAAGATAAGTTAGTATGTTTATACACTTGTGCTCAGCACCCATTTGAGTATTTTCAGTAATCTCATGTAATGTGTTGTACTAAGGTAGAGAGCATAGTTGAGAGAGTACTCAAGGGATATGTCTAAGCTTGAAAATTTATAGTTTCAATGCATAAGGCTTAGTCACTTCATCTTGGATGATATTTGGAGGCCACAGCTCATATTATAGAATTTTGGCCCGATTGTATTTTTCTTATTCAGCTATTTTATTCAGCCATGCCAAGACTCCTTGCTCCCTAAAGCCATTAGAACTCTATAGAAAGAGCTTCAAAGAAAGGCTCTAATTGAATATAATTTTTTAGCATAAGTTAGTTCATAAAACCAACAATTCAGTTTAGCAGTTAGGCGGACAATATTCGTATAGTTGGGTTTCCTATCCTTCCATCTAGTCTCACTATTCAAAGTCTCATAAAAGTAACTATTCAAAAATTGATCCACCCTGTGGTTGCAAGTTCAGCTCAGTTCGGTAATCATGTCTCAGTTTCAGATCCCCCATATGTAGTCATGATTTGGTTCGTAGGTTCCCTATGCATCATCTTACTTTTTTTCTCAGTATCTCAGCCAAGTCAGCATTCTTCAAGGGACATAATGTCTCGAGGGGAAGATGTACTATAATCCCCTGAGCTTTCATGACATAAACCTCCCATCTTCTCTTATATAATGAATCTATTTTAGAGTAGTGGATACTCATAAGTGCACCCTCAAGTTCCAGGGGCTCAGTTCAGTTCGTGATATTCAGTTCATCTATCCCATTTTAGTCTCAGTTATGTTCTTATGTTCCTGTTCATATATTTTTAGTTAATGATTTCAAGTTCATCAGTATTCTCAGCTTAAGGTAACAGTCTTCCTTAGAATGGCTTAGTCAATATTTAGTTACAGTTATAAACTTGGTATCTATTGTCGTTGCATATTCAGTCATGCATTCATGAATCAGTTTATTCATGTACTCGTGCATCAGGTATGCATGTCCAATTTATAAGCCTAGCTTATCATTAATCCCAGTCATGCATTTATAAATCACTTTCAACTATTTACTCATGCATCAGATATGCATGTTCAGTATGATAATTCTGTATATAAAAAATTTCAATCATGAAATCATGCTTCAGTTGTGTATGTTTAGTGTCTAAGTCCAGTCTATCAATATTCTTACTTTAATCAGTCTCATTTGAGGATGAATTCTCCCAAGGGGGAGATATTATAAGACCCCACAAAATCCTAAGCTCAACTCAGTCTTTTACGCTTGCTAAGGGGTCCCAAACTTAAAAAATTCTAGCTAAGTATTCAGACTTAGTATTATTTTGGCCTTTGTAAGTTTTCAACTCTATTTCACAACTCTTATGACCTTAGAGTATCAATCTTTAGATTGATTCATAATCTAAAGGCATGCTAAACCCAGCCCCATTTCACGGCATGGTTATATATATGTATGTATGGTTTGTATGAATATGGTTGAATTTATTGGCTTTACCTGATGGAATTATTTTATCCTTATCCTGCGTTCATGCTAGCGTTCACCCGCTAACCTATCCTTAAGCGACTGTATCCCCGTACGATGCAGGAACCAGCCATAATACTCCTCCTGCTTAGTGATTGGATTCAGGATCAGCTACTGGATTGAAGTGGTGAGCTTTCATATTTTGGAAGGCTTTATTTTAAATCATGAATGTCTTTACATACTTGGATTAGTTTATGGATATTGGTTTTTTGCTATGGTTGGGGGCATGTCCCAGCTGGCTATTGTTTTTCTTTTAGTTAGAGGCTTATTTGACTACTGTAGGTTGGAATGGGTGAGATTCGTATTGGTGTCAGCCTTAGCATTGGCATTGGTATTGGGGATGATACCATTGGGCTAAATTTATGATTGTTCCATCCTCTTATATTATGTTATGGACAGGAACATGGTTTTATATTGGTTTAATGGATGGTTGAACTTGTTTGGGTTGGTCATGGTTATAGACCTATCCCTGAGTCTTATTTTATTCTTACACGCTATCCTGTTATATGTTCAAAATTTTTATGACTTGGGGTATTTATTTGGATGGTTGGGTTAGATACTGGGGGTGGCCCCCAGTCCTGGTTGGACTTAGGATGCCCATTATGACACGGCCCTAGGTTGGATCGGGTTAGCCGCAATAGCAACTCTCAAGTACCTGGACTAGGTATAAAACAACCCCTTTTAAAATTTTTTTGTCATTCTTCATCACTTACTTGAGAGTCCAAAACCTTAAATAGTCTGATAGCTTAAAATTGATACTTGTGGATAACTTGGGAGCTTGATTAACATTTATTTTTGTGATTATCTTCCTATTTGAGGTAAGAATTCACTCTTTTCTTGGTGGATTTTAGTGGTTTATTGCTGAAAATCCCAAAAACTTTAGGTATTTATTTTGGTTTTCACCCATTTTCTAGGGTAATAATTCCTTGAGCATGTAAGAATGTTGGATTGGTTCTAGAAATGCAATTTCTGTAAGTGGGACCTATAGGGGTTTTTGTGTGATTTTTGGACTCAAAGCACAATGGTTCAATATGGGTATCATTATTCTCGTATTGATGAGTAGAATATATTTTTGATAGCTTGGCATTTTGAGGAGGCTTTTAGAAAGGGAAAAGTGGTGGTTTAGCAGTTCGTTGAGCTTTCTTCAGTGTCGAGGTAGGCTAGGTTTATCCCTTGATAGATTGAGTTATCTCATAGTATTCTTATGATATTGTGTTTGATTTAGGATGGGTTTTAAGTGTTTGAGTGATGAAATGCGAGACTTGGTTTAGTTAGAACATTTAGGCTAATTTAAAACTATAGATTTGACATATTTGACTTGTTTCCTTATGCCTTAGGTGAATTGGACTTCATTATTCACATTTAGCATGAAATAGCCTTATATTACTCAAGTTCAGTACAAATCCTTTAGACACTCACGCTTAGGTTAAGTTCGTCCTTAGTTGCTTACACTAATGAAGGTTGCCCTAGTTTTCATTAGACTTCATTAATGTGCTAGAGAAGAATCTCTACCTTAGGTCTAATTGTGGCTTGTTATACATCTAAGAGTGGATTTAGTTACCTTATCCTAGTTCGGGGTAGAATTTGACTTAGAATATATTTTGGTATTTAGAAATGGACACCTTGACCCACCTTAAGCCAAAGATCGAAGATTAGTTCTCTTGAAATCCTTATACGCCTGTTGAATATCTAGAGAATGCCCCTTTGCGAAAATATTAAGGAACCTTTGTACTTGATAGTTATGGTGATGATGTTAGAAATAATTCTTATAGACTAATGGATTAGATTGTAATTTATGCTAGGATGAGATATGAATCATGTTGCGACAAGCTATTTATTATACCATTTATAAGTAACCCATTATACTAATGATAAGCCTTTAACCATGCTATTGAGAAGTTACTGCCTATGCTATTACTTATGATTATGATCATACTAATTAAATGTGCTAGTAATTATGCTAGAAAACATTCTTATTGATGATGTTAGTCATTGTGTTATTAATAATGCTAGGAGTCATGCTTATTGATTAAATGAGGAGTTATGTTATTAATTATGCTAGAAATCATGATACTTGACTATATTAGCACTTATGATGATTGATTATACCTGGTTCAATTTTGAAAGATGATGTTGATATTGATTATACCTGGTTTAATTTTGGAAGATGATGTTGATATTGATTATACCCGGTTCAATTTTAAAAGATAATGATGATGTTGATTTTACCCGGTTTGATTCCAAAGAATGAGTATAATGATACATTGATAATCGTCAATGACGGAGGATGATTATGATTATACATTAATACCCGGAAAGTCCAAAGGATGATTATGATGATACATTGATACCCAACAAGGCCGAAGGATGATTATATGATACATTGATACCCGGCAAGGCTGAAGGATGATTATGCTGATGTACCTATGTGTACATCTACTGGTTTGAGTCCTTCTATTTTTCATGATATGATATGATATGATATGATATGATATATACATATATATATACGTATATGTATATACAAATTGGGTATAATGTTGATATTAGGGATGCCAATTATAGCCTAAAAGTGGCAAATGATTATAAAGTGGTATTGTTGATGATTAGTATTAAATAAGGATTGGTGGTGGATACTACTTAAGTGACTAATCATGACTAGTTGTTAAACAAAGATTAGTTGGTAGAGGATGATTAGTTAATAAATGATGTTAGTTGATAAATGATGATTATCAAATAAATGGTGATTAGCAGTTATGTGGTGAATAGGTTTTAAATAATGACTAGTAATCAAATGGATTAGTTTATAAGAGATGGTTAGATAATAAATTGTGACTAGTTAGTATCGATGATAAGGCTATTAAATTCTAGTAATATTATGAAATGCAGTTACATCGTCAAATATTGGTAAATGACCGATTGATTATAAGTTTAAAAATGATGGTTAAATAATGAGTTGGTTATTTATTAGCGATGAATGGTTGTTTTATCCTATCTTTAAGTGTACTCTCCAGGCAAATAGGAGTCTGTGATGAGTTATTTACTTTTCGAATAAAGTATGGGAAATAATTTTGTAGTTATGACTGCTTCTGTGATGCCTTGTGATGCTTTATTATTCTGATTTATTTACTTATATTACACAGCGATGTTGGCATGTGTTGATGCCTTATGTTATATTGGTATACCGATTAAATTACTTATTTTGTATAGCAATATTAGAGGTGATTTAGGTTCGTTTCTATACCTTGACTTAGTTATGATATCTTGCATTTTATCATACTAATATCATGATTTAGCTAAGTTGGCCGATGATGCCTACTGAGTACCCATTGTGTTGGTACTCATACTGCACTTTTGTATCTTTTTAGTGTAGATCCAATTACTAGTTATCATTGTTGATCATTAATTATGCTATATTATTTTTTAGAGATAGGGTGAGCTCTTAGAGTCGGAGTCACCTATTTCCTTCTATCTTTTGATATTCAATCTTTAGTTATTGAGACATATATTATTGACTATTCTAAGTTTCTGAGTTGTATTATTATTAGATGCTCTCGTACTAGCTCTACTAGGTTGTGAGATGGTATCTTGTATTGACTTTTTTATCAATTTAGAACTCTTTACTTAATTATAAGTGTGTCGTTCATTTACATCTATGATTGGTAAATTTCAACCAAGTTACCCAATGCGTTAGATCCAAATTATGGTTTTGTTTACCTACTGATGGGATAGAGTAGGTGACATTATGACTTGTACATTGGGTCATTACAAATTAGTATCAGAGCTTAAGTTACACTGGTATTGTTGGTACAATAGCAAGAGTCTAGTAGAGTCTTGCAGATCAAAATGATGACATTTGTTTCCTGTCTTCTGAAGCTATGGGACATTCTTAGGAGTTCTTCACTTCTTTTAATCATATCATGCTAAGAGTCTTAGTTGATTTGTAAGGATTCCTTTGACTTTAACTATTTTGCGGATGGCCATGACACGTGCTACCACCACACAAGATGAGGGTCTTGAGACTGAGCTTAGGGATAGTACTCTTGTTCACGGATGACCTGGAGGTCGTGGACAATTACGTGATGTGCCCTCATATAGGGTCCGGGATTGATCGCCTTTTCTAGGTCCTATTCCCCCTCCTGAGCCAAAGAATGTTTTGACTCAACTAGTGGTAGGCTAGAGAACAACCTAGACTCTACCAAGGTTTATTTCTTCTTTAGTGCTCAGAGATATGTTGGTTCAGCTTTTGGAGTTAGTTGGTGGTGCATATCTAATGATGCTCAGTCTACAGATTAGAGTGGTACTGAGGTGGGGGTGCAACCTGTAGCTATAACTCCCAAAGTTGGGGTTCCTCTTTCACCGGCAATTGCTTAGTTGGTAGTTGCTCAGCCAGTGGTAGCTCATCCTACTATGTCTTATAAGGGGTAGAAGATGTTGGGTAGATTCTTGAGATTGGATCCTCCTAGGTTTTTTCGTGCACCAGGAGAAGATGCATATGAGTTACTATTGCTTGTGAGGATAGTCTCCATAATTTTAGCCTTGTTGATACTCATGGTATGGATTACACCATATTTCAGTTGGACTTGGCTGCTTGACATTGGTAGGTAGGTAATATGGAGTCTAGACTAGTTGGATCTTCTCCTTTGATATGGGCTCAGTTCTCCAAAATGTTCTTACAGAAGTACATGCCTCGCAGCCTTAGAGATCTTTTGAGGGATCAGTTCTCTAGATTGGAGCAGGGCTTCATGACAGCTGCAGAGTATGAGGCTCATTTTTATGAGTTGGCTAGGTATGCAACTTTTATTTCCGATTTTGAGTATGAAATAGTTTGTTTTTTGTCAGAGGGTTCAAACTCCACATTCGTATATAAACTTAGAGTTTAGTTACTATAGATAGGTATTTTGCTGAGGTGTCAGATCATGCTCGGGTGATGGAGGAGATGCACCATGAGGGTCATGATGGCCGTGATAAGAGGCCTAGGTTTCATGGTAGATTCAGTGGGAGTCTTCATAGTTCCCAACCCAGAGATAGCAGTTCTCAGAGTAGGTATTCTCCATATTCATCCTACCAGTCTTAAAGTCAGCCTAGTCGACTTGTTTAGGCTGCGCTTCGTATTACAAACAGAGGACAGTCTAGTGCTAATGATCACCATGGCAGATTATATTATAAATATAATCATAATATTCAGACTCGAATAGGTAGCCACATCATCATAGTCGGTGGAAAAATGAATAGCATTAGTGATCATCTAATAAAGCATCACGATTTCTAACATAATTAATAGCAAAACTTCCCATATAATTAGTAAGCATGACTTCTAACATAATTCATGGAACAATTGCTAATATCATCAATAGGGATATTTTCTAGCATGATTACTAGCATAATTTCTTAGCATGATCATAATCATCAGAAATATCATTAGCAATGACTTATTAATAGCATATTCAATAGTTTATCATTAGCATAAAAGGTAGTTTATGAATAGCTTGAGCAATAGCTAATCCATGGCATGATCATTAGTGTAACGCCCCAAATCTAGTATCCAAAATACAACATGGTGCTCATAACCCCGAAGGACTACAAGCTAACCCTTGACTGATATCTGTACCTAAAAACTGCATAGTATACTGTATAAATGTAGAAATAAAGGCTGAAAGGACATAAGGTTCAAAACTAAGACATAATATCTGATAAAATATAACATCTGGGTGGGGTATGAAATACCCAAAACTACTGAAATAACTATCTAATCATGATAGTCTAAAAAGCCTCTAACTATCTGAATAAGGAGTTGATGGGACATCTTCCCAACTAACTCCAACTACTGAAATAGACTAAGTACTTAAATAATAAAATATTGCTCATGTCCTTGAGGATGAGGACTCACTGCTAAGTACTGGAATGTTATTGATACTTTGGAGCTCATGCTTCTGAACCTATGGTATAAAACACCATAGCACAAATGAGTCAGTACGTTTGAATGTATTGGTATGCAAGTGAGGTAGGCTGAATGCAAAGGGTTAAAATGCATAAACAATGCTAATTGACTGTATAACATGAATGTGAGAATACAAGCATGAATAAGAGACTGTAACTGAATCGTGATAACATGATTACTAAGTCTGAGTACTGATAACATGAGATACAGAAAGCTATATAACTAAAATAACTGATACTGAGCGACTATATCTGACAGTCTGGATCAAATGGAACTAGCTGAGTTGCATACTGTTTTGAGTTGACTGTATCTGACAGTCCTGAAATCTGAAGAACTATCTGAGTTTTATTACTGAAACTGAGACTGAAACTATAACTATGGGAAGTAGTCATCTAACCGACATGCCCTATATAAAGCAATATAGCTAGGTTAGGGTACAATCTATAACCCCAATTAGAAGGTTGTCAATACCGCGGCACTAGTAAAGACAAACTGTGTGTAACCCTCATCTGACAGTGTCCCCAAAAGAGAATGGTGGGACTCTCATCTGACAGTGTTTATCCACCTCATCAACCTTCATCAGCTAGCGTTGATGTCTCAACCTATGTTGGCTAAATAGTTCTGGAATACAAGGATTACTTCTAAGGATCACACCCTCAACTGTCAGTGTGTGTCCTCATCCTTGGGTTCACTCGGTGCTAAATCCTACTCCTATCGGAATCGACACTGAACATGATTAACTAAACTGGACTGAGTTCATTGAGTTTCGTTGACTGACATAATTCTACTGAGATTACTAAAGGACTGAGCTTTCTGAGATTACTGTGATTACTGAGTTTACTAAGTTTTCCTGAGTTATATGACTGACTGAATTCTACTGAACATGGCTTGACTGAGGATATTGTGAATTCATGACACAGGCTCTAGGCACACAGCTAAATTTTTAAGTATTAAATACCCCCAGGACTCGATAGCATAATATGTAAATCATGACAGAAGCCTAAAATCCCAACAATGGCTATATACTCACAATTTATTCATTAAGACATTTCAACAAACACTTGGGGTGTATCATTTGTACATGAATGGGGAAATACATAATTGCATACTATATCATGGCATTAATCCATTCTCATGGACAATTTATCAAACACTTGCACATAAACTAATCATGGCATGATTTTTTCTCTTATTAGTTCACATAGAAAATTCATCAAGCACAGAATGAACATAGTATATGTAGACAACATTGCACAACAAGTAAACAACATGAATCATTTCTAATTTCAGAATTCAAGAGTTTAATCATGAGTTCACATGAATCTTCTCATATAATAACTAATTCAACATAAAATTTATCACCAAACATGGATTAGAATTCAATTGGCCATTATCAACATGAACAAAAGCAAACCCAACATGGAATTCATAAAAATCCATATACTTAAACTTTTAAAAAGATATTTTTGAGCTTTATGGGTGAAAGGAGCCATGAATCAACACTTGACATACCTGAGTTGATGAATTTGGAAGGATTGATGGATATTTCTTGTCATTTGGCCCTTGAATTTGAGAGTTGGGGTTTCTTGGCCTGAGAGAGAGGAACTCAATTTAGGAAAAATAAAATGAGTAATGATATCCTTAGGTCATGTAGGGTTAAATTTTGTGTTTAAGGATGAACTAAAATCATGGGAAAAGACCCATTTAACCCTGGACGTGTCTTTTAATTTTTGTGAAAATTTCCCGACCTGGACCCCTGGCGCGATGCAGCACTATCGTGCCGTGTCACTAGAATTTGACAACTGGGAAATTAGACGATAGCGCGATGCTGGGACATCCCGAAGCTTCACTGGATTTTGACAATTGGGATTTGGGAGCCCTCCGCATCTTGGTGAAATCATGGAGTTTTACAGGAAATTAATGAACTTCATTTTGACTTATGACGCGACGCGCCACTGACTGAGATGATGGTGTTTTATGATTGAAACTTGAAATAGTCATAACTTCTTACCCGGTTATCGAATTTAGGGGAATCTTATATCGATGGAAAGCTTATTGAATTTTCCACATGACAAAAAGTGAAAATCTTAAAAATACCATATGTATAAAAGTGGATTCATCTTTAAAACAAATATTTAACATCTTTAAGATAAATTTAAGCTAGATAGAAGTGCAGGGTATTACAATATCTCCTCTTTGGGAATATTCGTTCTCGAATGAGACTGATTGAGATGGGAAAAACTATAAGATGAAGCACATACTGATCATAAACAACTGAAACACGACTATATGACTGGCATTTCTAAGATTCATACTGAGCATGCACCTCTGATGCATGATTTCCTGACTGAGCTGATGCATAAATGTATGACTTAGAGTACTGATAAGCTGATCACGCATAGTTGATGCGTGAATGCATGGCTAACTAACTCATAAATATATGACTGAGATTTCTACTAACTAAGTCTTCTTATAAGGACAATGCAGGTCTGATTTATGAACATATGACTGATGTGATATATGAACTTATGATTGAATATACTATGGTAAATGGATACCAAGTTTAAAATGGGAATCTAAGCATGAAACTAGTTTGTAATTGAAATATGAATGTGAAACTGAAAAGCTTAAGGAGAACTATTACCTTGAACTAGATCTAAGTTAGCGGAGAAGAGGTGAGGATACTTGATACTGCTTTACTTCCCAAGTATCTCTCTCAATGGACTGATTCCGCCAAAGAACTTTGACTAGAGGGACTTCTTTGTTCCTCAGTCTGCGAGTCTGATATTAAAGAATTTTGACTAGAATCTCTTCGAAAGAGAGGTTGTTCTGAATATCTATGCTTTGAATAAGGACTGTAAATATTGGGTCACCTATTCACTTCTTGACAAAAGAGACTTGGAAGACTAGATGAACTGAGGCTAGATCTGAAGTCAATTTGAGCTCATAACCTACCTTGCAAAAGCGATTGAGAATTTTGAAGGGACCGACCTATCGGGGACTGAGCTTCCCCTTCTTGTCAAATCTCTTCACTCCCTTCATAGAAGATATCTTTCGATAAACAGTCATTAATCCTGAACTCTAGATCTTTCTGTGCACATATACATAAGACTTCTGTCGGCTCTGAGCAACCTGGAGTCTTTCTCTAATCATCTAAACTTTTTCAAAGGTATCAAATACTAAGTCAGGCCCTATAACTTAGGCCTCACTAACCTCGAACCAACTGAATGGAGATCTGCATCTCCTACCATAAAGAGCTTCGAATGGATCCATCTTAATACTAGAATGATAGCTATTGTTGTATGCAAACTCAACAAAAGGAAAGTGGTCATCCCAACTACCCTTAAAATCAATTGCACACGCTCGCAACATATCTTCTAAAGTCTGAATGATCCTTTCTGCTTGACCATCTGTTTGAGAATGGAAGGTTGTACTGAGATGAACTTGGGTACCAAGACCCTTTTGGAATGCTTTCCAAAAATGAAAGGTGAACTGGGTACCTCTGACTGAAATAATAGATAGCGAAACACCGTGCAATTTGACTAACTCTCTGATGTAGAGTTTGGCATAATACTTGGTTTATTAAAAGGTATGTATTGGAAAGAAATGAGAAGATTTGGTCCTCCTATCTACAATGACCTAAACTGAATCATGCTGGCGATGAGTACAAGGCAAACCCATCACAAAGTCAATGTTCACTTCTTCCCACTTCTAAGTAGGAATATTGAACTCCTGCATAGACCCACTAGGCTTCTGACTCTCTATCTTAACCTGCTAACATGTAGAACACTTAGCCACAAACTCTGCAACATCTCTTTTCATTCCACTCCACCAATAGATCTCCTGCAAGTCGCGGTACATCTTTATGGCACCTGGATGAATAGAGTAGCACACACCATACGTTTTTGCAAGAATTCACTGCCTCAAGTTAGCTACACCTAGAACACACAGACGACTCTGACAGTACAATAAACTATCTCCCCTTTGGGAGAAAACATCAACCTTCTGATCCTTGACTGACTCTTTCAACTTGACTAGACTGGGATATCTATCTTGCTTTTCTTTCACCTTGGAAACTAGAGATGATTCTGAACTATTCTGAACCCATATATCACCCTCTTCTATACCGACTAAGTGAACACCTAGTCTGGAAAGCTGATGGACTTCCTGAGCTAAATTCTTCTTACTTTCCTCAACATGAGCAACACTATCCATAGACAGTCTACTGAGAGTATTGGCCACTACGTTGGCCTTTCCCGAATGATAAAAGACACTCATGTTATAATCTTTCAAGAGCTCTAACCACCTTCTCTAACAAAGATTGAGATCTTTCTGAGAAAAGACATACTGAAGGCTCTTATGATCTGTGAACACATCTACATGAACTTCGTACAAGTAATGCCTCCAAATCTTTAAGGCAAATACTATGGCTGCTAACTCAAGATTATGAGATTCTTCTCATGGGGTTTAAGTTGTCTTGAGGTGTAGGCTATGACCTTACTATATTGCATGAGGACACAAACCAAACCTACTCTGGATGTATAAAAATACACTACGAAACCATCTGGGCCTTCGGAGAGAGCTAAGATTGGGGCTAAGGTAAGTCGAGTCTTCAACTCCTGAAAACTCTTCCCTCAAGGATATGACCACTGAAACTTAACTTTCTTCTAAGTCAATCTGGACATAGGGGATGCAATATAAGAAAATCCCTCAACAAACCATTTGTAATAGCCAGCCAAACCCAACAAACTCCTAATATCTGATGAAGAGATAGGGCGAGGCCAGTTTTTTACTACTTCGGCCTTTTGAGGATCTACTCTAATACCATCAGTGGAAATGATATAACCACAGAATGTTACTGACCTTAGCCAAAATTCACACTTATTGAATTTGGAGAACAGATGATGATCTTTGAGAGTCTAAAGTACGATTCTGAGATGGTCTGCATGATCACGTTTACTGCAGGAATAGAAAAGAATATCATCTATGAATACTATGACAAACATGTCCAAGTACTGCTTGAACACACGGTTCATCAAGTCCATAAAAGCTGCTGGGGAATTGGTAATACCAAAGGACATAACTAAGAATTCGAAGTGACCATACGGATTTTAGAAAGCTATTTTTGGAATGTCACATTCTCTAACTATGAGTTGATGATAACCTGGTCTGAGGTCTATATTAGAGAAATAGGTGGCATCCTGAAGTTGGTCAAACAAATCGTTAATTTGGGGAAGTGGATACTTGTTCTTGACTGTGACTTTTTAAGTTGATGGTAATCAATGCACATTCTGAGAGAACCGTCTTTCTTACACACGTATAAGACTGGTGCGCCTACGGGGACATACTGGGTCTGACTAATCCCTTATCTAAGAGATCCTTCAACTGCTCTTTCAGTTCTGTGAGTTCTGCTGGTGCCATTCTATATGGAAGAATAGATATAGGCTGAGTATCTAGAATAAGATCAATGTCAAAGTCTTTTACCCTTTCGGGGTGAATTCCTAGAACATCTTTAGGAAAGACATATGAATATTCACTCATGACTAGGACTGATTCAAGATTGGGAGTCTCAGAAGTAGAATTCTTTACATGTACAAGATGATAGACATATCCCTTAGATATCATTTTCCATGCCCGAAGGTAGGAAACAAGCTGACCTCTAAAGGCTGAAGTACTACCCCTCCACTCTAGGACAGGTTTATTTGGAAATTGGAGCTGGACTATTCTATTTCAATAGTTGACTGTGGCATAGCAGGAATGAAGCCAATCCATGCTGAGAATGACATCAAAATCAGTTATCTCTAATTCGACTAAGTCTGCTGAGGTGACTTTCTAAGATACCATAATCGGACAGTTCCTGTATACCCATCAGGCTATGATAGTTTTACCCACTTGGTAGAGATAGAAAGGGCTCTACTAGAATTTCGAGACTAACTCCAAAATTAACTGTTATATAAGGAGTAACGAAAGATAAGAAATCTTTTGGATCTAGCACAGCGTAAATATGTACATGAAATATTTATAACGTAGCAGTAACCATATTAGGAGAATTTTCCTGATCTTGCCGGGACTAGAGAGTATAAAGTCGATTTGGGCATTGCCTACTAGTAGCACTATAAGTGGCACCCCACTAATTTAGGTGATTCGACTGAGCTAAGGAACAGTTTTGCTGACCCTTATAACCTGACTAGGGACAATATCTGACTCTGTGGCCTGGCTTGCCACATCAAAAACACACATCGCTTCCAACCCTACAAGTACCCTGATGGTGTTTTCAACATGTCTGACAACGAGGATGGGTACAGGCACTACTAACACTTCCCTGAGACTTAGAGTTGGCGCCCTATCTTTGTTACCCTCCCTGAATTTAGGAACTGGAGCACTGGCTGAGGAAAGAGCTGGAACGAATGACTTAGGATAGAACTGAGAATGATTCCCTCCTTCTGACTTGGGTTGAGAAAAATTGAAACTACCTGTCCTTGCTCTCTTATTTTGCTTCTCTTTTATCTTAATCTTTTTCTCTTTTATCTGTTGTGCATGGATCATAAGCCTGGCTATGTTCATATCACTCTGCAACATCGCGGACCTGCACTCATTAACCATTCTATTATTCACCCCAGAAACAAACTTACTCATCTTGGCCTTACTATCTGCAACCACATAAGGAGCATATCTATCTAATTAAGTAAACTTAAGAGAATACTCTTTCACTGTCATGTTTCCCTACCTGAGGTTGATCAATTCTAACACCTTACCTTCCCTCAGATCTTGGGGAGAGAATCTATCTAAGAATGCAGTGACAAACTCCTCCCACTTAATATGCCCTGCATCAACTGGCCTCTCTGACTTTTACTGTTTGAACTAAGTGTAAGCAACATCCAGCAACTGAATGCAGCTAGATCATCATTCTCACTAAAAGTAAACCCAATGATGTCCGTAACCTTCTAAACCTGATCAAAGAATTCCTGAGGATCCTTTCCTGACTTAGACCCAAAAAAGGACGGAGGATTCATTTGGGTGATGTCCCGAATCCTCACTGCAGATGAATTGGCCACTGGGTTGGCCAAAATGACAGCTGGTCATTCATTTGAGAAGTAACTGATTTAGCAAGATTGGTGAACGCAGCTCTGAACTTAACATGTGAAACATGCTCGTCCAAGGGTTCTGCTTGGATGGACTGAGGGGCTGACTGATTTTCGTTTCTTCTTTTAGAAGGCATGTTCTATAAATTAAAAGGGAGAAGCAAATTAGACTGGGACTTAAACTTGAGCTCACGCTCACTCGCACGATATGAACAATGAAAGTTAAGAAATTGTTCGTAAAACATCTTATAGCCTCCTGCACATAAATGTGGCATGAAACACACCCATGCACAAGACTCTACTAGATGCGGCTTTCAGACTTCCTAGGACTCTATTGAACCTTAAGCTCTAATACCAAGTTTGTAATGCCCTGAATCTGGTACTCGAAATGCTACAGGTGCTCATGACCCTGAAGGACCACAAGCTAACCTATGACTAATATCTTTACTTGAACACTACATAATATACTGTATAAATGCAGAAATAAAGGCTGAATGGCCATAAGGTTCAAAACTAAGACATAATATCTGATAAAATATAACATCTGGGTGGGGTATGAAATACCCAAAACAACTGAAATAACTATCTAATCATGATAGTTTGAATAGCCTCTAACTGTTTGAATAAGGAGTTGATGGGATATCTCCCCAACTAACTCCAACTACTGAAATAGACTAATTACTGAAATGATAAATCAATGCTCACGTCTTCAAAGGATGAGGAATCACTGCTGAATATGACTGCTGAGTACTGGAACCCTACTAATGATTTGGAGCTCGTGCTTATGAACCTATGGAATAAAACACCATAGTGCAAATGCATTAGTATGTTTGAATATACTGGTATGCAAGTGAGGTAGGCTGAATGCAAAGGGTTCAAATGCATGAACAATACTAATTGACTGTTTAACATGAACGTGAGAATACATGGATGAATAAAAGACTATAACTGAATTTGTGATAACACAATTACTAAATCTTAGTGCTGATAACATAAGATACAGACAACTATATAACTTAAATAACTGATACTGAGAGACTATATTTGACAGTCTAGGTTCTAATGGAACTAGCTGAGTTCCATACTGTTCTGAGTTGACTGTATCTGACAGTCCTGAAATCTGAAGAACTATATGAGTTCTACTACTGAGACTGAGATCGAAACCATAACTGTAGGAAGTAGCCATCTAACTGACATGCCCCAAATAAAGCAATATAGCTAGGTTGGGGTCTAATCTATAACCCCAATTGGAAGAGTGTCAATACCGCACCACTGGTAAAGATAAACTGTGGGTGACACACATCTGACAGTTTCCCCAAAAGAGAATGGTGGGACCTTCATCTAACTATTTTTATCCACCTCATCAACCCTCATCTGCCAGTGTTGATGTCTCAACCTATGCTGGCTACATAGTTTTGGAACGCAAGGATTGCTTCTAAGGATCACACCCTCAACTGTCAGTGTGTGTCTTCATCTTTGGGTTCACTCGGTGCTAACTCCTACTCCCATCTGAATAGACACTAAACATGATTAACTGAACTGGATTGAGTTCACTGAGTTTCGTTGACTGGCAGAATACTACTGAGATTACTGAAGTACTGAGCTTCTAAGATTACTGGGATTACTGAGTTTAGTGAGTTTTCCTGAGTTATATGACTGACTGAATTCTACTGAACATGGCTTGACTGAGGATATCATGAATTCATGACACAGGTTCTAGGCACACAGCTAAATTGTCGGGTATTAAATACCCCCAGGACTCGATAGCATAATATGTAAATCATGACACTAGCCCAAAAGCCCAACAATGGATATATACTCACAATTTATTCATTAAGACATTTCAATGAACACTTGGGGTGTATCATTTGTACAAGAATGGGGAAATACATAATTGCATACTATATCGTGGCATTAATCCATTCTCATGGACAATTTATCAAACACTTGCACATAAACTAATCATATCAGATTTCTTCTATTATTAATTCATAGAGGCAATTCATCAAGTACATAATGAACATAGTATATGCAGACAACATTGCACAACAAGTTAACATCATGATTCAATTCTAATTTCACAATTCAAGGGTTTAATCATGGGTTCACATGAATCTACGCATATAATAACTAATTCCACATAAAATTTATCACCAAACATGGATTAGAATTCAATCGGTCATTATCAACATGAACAAAAGCAAACCCAACATGGGATTCATAAAAATCCATATACTTCAACTTTGAAAAAGAGATTCTTGAGCTTCATGGGTGAAAGGAACCTATGAATCAACACTTGACATACTTGAGTTGATGAATTTGGAAGGATTGATGGAGAATTCTTGTGATTTGGCCCTTGAATTTGAGAGTTAAGGTTTCTTGTCTTGAGAAATAGCAACTCAATTTGGTAAAAATAGAGTGAATAATGATATCCTTAGGTTATGTAGGGTTAAATTTCATGTTTAAGGATGAACTAAAATCTTGGAAAAAGACTCATTTAACCCTGGATGTGTCTTTTGATTTTTGTAAAAATTTCCCGACCTGGACCTCTGGCGTGACGCGGCGCTATCGTGTCATGTCACTGGAATTTGATAACTGAGAAATTGGACGACGGCTAGACGCGGGGACATCATGGAGCTTCACTAGATTTTGACAATTGAGATTTAGGAGCCCTCCGCGATGCGGTGAAATTACGGAGTCTTACTGGAAATTGACGAATGTCATTTTGGTTTATGGCGTGACGCGCCACTGACTGAGATGACGGTGTTTTATGACTAAAACTTGAAATAGTCATAACTTTTTACCCGGTTATCAAATTTAGGCGTATCTTATATAGATGGAAAGCTTATTGAATTTCCCACATGACAAATAAGTGAAAATGTTGAAAATAACACATGTATTAAAGTGGATTCATCTTTAAAATAAATCTTTGACATCTTTGGGACAAATTTAAGCTAGATAGAAGTACAAGGTATTACATTTAGCTTATTCCTAGCATAGTCAATAAAATAATTTATGGGTTAGACAATATCATAGTCAAGGTCTTATTCAGTGGTATATTCGGTAGTCCAACTAATAACCAAAACAATAGCATAATCAATAGCTCGTCATAAGCTTAACCAATAAATCAAACATATTTCATGATCATTTAGGCATTTCTTCCAAGTCATTCATCATAAGCAAGTACCAAGGTTCCCCAATATTTCCTCAAAGGGGACTTCTCTAGGCATTTTATAAGCGTATAAGGGTTTCAATATAAGTATTAATAAATCTTGGCTTAAGGTGGGTCAAAGAGCCCACTTCTAAATCCCTAAAATACATTCTAAATCAAATTCTACCCTAGACTAGGCTAAGGTATATAATTCCACTCTTAGATGTAGACATTCTTCTCAAGCACTTTACTAAGTCAAATGGAAACTCAGTCAACCTTCAATAGTGTAAGCAACTAAGGCCAACCTACCCTAAGCATAAGTAACTAGAGCATTTCACTTAATCTCAAGCAATCAAAGACATTCTCATGCTAAACATGAGTAATGAAGTTCATACCTAAGGCACAAGGAAACAAGCTAAGTATTTCAACTCTACAGTTTTAAAATAGCCTAAACGGTCCAACTAACCTGTCACAACCCAATTTCTCAGGTCATGATGGCGCCTACCATAACCCACCAGTAGGCAAACCAACCCATAGTCTGGAATGGCTAGTAACAAGCTACTTAATAATATAAGGAACATGTGAAATAAATGAAATAAAGATCAATATATAATAGAATCCCAAAACTTGGTGGTATCAGTACAAGAGCTTATAATATCATAAGAGCACAAAAGTGAAACAAAAGCAAAACTACACTGATACAAATTATCTCTGACCACAATATAGAGATTAGTCTAATCCAAAAAAGAGAGATAATTAATACTCTGAATGTCAGGAACTCACTCTAAGTCTCCGAATAATGGTTGCTTTTCACAATGCACACATCAACAGCGATAAACCATACTATGATGTGTAGGCTGCAGAAGTGTAGTATAAGTACCAAATGAATAGAACTCAGTAGGTAACTACCAACTGAGATGGAAAGATAAAGTAGATATATACATCATATAAACAGAATGGAATCTACACAAAAATACATAATAAGAGATAAATGAGGAAATAAAAGTACACTAATCGTGGTGACATCCATAATCACATGCCTGATGGGTATAGGAAAAATAATTCTGAATGGGTCCAACTCAGACCGACCGACTGAATCAAATGATGTTCCACACACACTTCTCTAACTTAAGATGCCACAACATCACGTGGTTGATATAAATAAGATGAATGACTGGAAATCCCATGTTGAAGACACTCTGTAGACTAGTAGTCGGTCTTTCTACAGTCGAAGAAAATTTCTGAAGCACTAACATGGAGAGAACACAAACTGAGCCCTAATGGTTGGCTAACTAACACCGAGAGAAATCAACATAATTGTGTCCATACTTCAGAAATCACAGCCTATTTGAGGAACTCTAGGATGGCGGGGAGTATGTGCTAACTCTAGCTGATCATCCATCGCATATCTGGGGCATACTTTAAACTAGTGTCTCATCACAACACAACTAAACCAAGATCCTGGAACACTTCAAGATACTACCCCTCATAATCTAGAATGGTAGCATGGCCCAAGGAATCATGCCATATGTCGCAAGTTTGATGGGGACTCTGCCCACTATGATCATCATGACTAATTTCAAAAATACTCATAGTATAAGGTACGGTCTGCGTAGAGCTGATGGGATGCAGGTGAAGCTGAACTCTACCAAAAGGATCTTTTATATTAGATAAAATACCAGTAGCACTATACTAATGGCATACCTCTTGCCGCTATTTCCATAAGTTTTAATACTTTTGCTCCCTATGGTCCTCTCATGATCAACATCCTGACAAAAGAAAGATCCAGTTTCTATCCAACTCTCCGATGCCAAATAGAGTGATAATACTCACCATTTAACACATCCATGCACCAATACCCGACTCTAAAGGATGTTGCATAGGAAAATGCCTAGACCACATAAGAAATCCAATCTCATACTCAAAACTAGTAGAGAAACATGATGAACACCAATAGACTCAACCCTGTTCTGAGGACTGATCTATGAATCAAATGTCATTCATGGCTGAGAGGGATATACAACATGACTCGATGTCCAAATGTTGAACCTCAAAGGCTGAAGTAGTCACAAGCTCAACTGAAGCCTAAGCTGGCCTAAATACTTTTTGGCTGCCGCTAAAGATCTTCGATATCGATCTTTGACTCCCTAATCCAGCGCTGCACTAAAACTCTAAGAATGCATGTTGAAGGTCTCATCTGCATCTGTCCATAATGTCGCATCATCCTTCAGGGATAAAATAGAGTCAAAGAATATGTTCAAGGCTTATAGGAATGTGGACACAAAATAAGGAGTAAAGAAGTAAATTTTCTAAAATGTTCCTGTAGCCTCTCAAAGATAGGTTATGGACGTCTTCACACCAATCCACAAGACTCTACTAATACTTAGATCTTATACTAACACATTGGTGAAACCTAGTTTCTAATACCAATTTGTCACAACCCAATTTCTCAAGTCATGATGACACCTACCATAACTCTCCAGTAGGTAAGCCAACCCATAGTTCGGACAGGCTAGTAACAGACTACTCAATAATATAAGGGAAAAACACAGAATAAATGAAATAAAAATCAATACATAATAGAATCCCAAAACCTGGTGGTATTAATACAAGAGCTTCTAATATCATAAGATTACAAAAGTGAAACAACAATGAAACTACACTAATACAACTTATCTCTGACCATACTATTGAGATTAGCCTAATACAAAATAGAGAGATAAGTAATACTTTGAACATTAGGAGATCACTTAAAGTCTTCGAACTAAGACTACTCTTACAATGCATAAATCAATAGAGATAACCCATACTTTGATTTGTAGGCTGCAGAAGTGTAGTATGAGTACAAAAAGAATGTACTCAGTAGGCAACTACCAACTAAGCTCCAAATATAAAGAAGATATATACAACATATAAACAGAATAGACTTTACACCCAAGAGTCCAGAAATCATATAAACAGTCAATGAGAATTATAAAGGATAACTATGCTACTCAAGTCCAAGAGTCTAACATAATAAAACTAAGGAAGTATTAGGGTGAACTATCCTATCCTGCTCAAGTCCAAGAGTCTAACATAATAAAACTAAGGAAGTATAACATTGAACTATCCTATCCCATCCACAATCAATAGATTTCAATTCAATGTCATATATCCCAGACAAATATACAAATAAAAGGGCGAAAGAAATATTTATAGCATTATACAAAATAAAGAAATGACTATATAATATGAACAACAAAGGAAGGGATATACGGTAGTACCATATCTTCATATAGCTAGATATATATATATATACATATAAACACAAGGTCATCTCAAGCATAACCTAGATCATCATATCCTCATTCTAGGACCTTATTATAATACTACCAGGATTTAATACTATCATATTCAAGGCTTCTAATATACATGGCTAGAAAAGAAATAATCTTGCATAATAGTACCATCATAAGATAGAAGAGGTCATAGACATACCTCAAATCTCGATACTGGATCAATGCCCAATCTGTCATAAGCTAGCCATAATAATGATCATAATAATAATAACAATAATATTAATAATAGTGTGAATAACTAGCTACTACGAACAACCAAATACCTATTTGAGCCTACGCGTACCCCCACCACCCCAGACTCGTAAGGTTGAATCAACATACAACAACACAAGGCATACTCTTCACCTATTTCTATGAATCCATCCTATATTGGCGGATAGACATAGGTGTATACTGGTGATAGGTGACGCACATGTAGGATTGAATGCAAAGTACACAATCAATATCACAGTATTATCATCAAAATCATCTCCATCATAATTTTCATCATCATGACCATCATCAGTATAATCAACCTCTACCCTTGTCGGGCATCAATACATTATCACAGTATCCTCCAGCTTGTCAGTATCAATATAATCATCACAATATCCTCCATCCTTGTTGCGTATCAATATATCATCACAATATTTTCTAGACTTATCGAGTATTAATATATCATCTCAATATCCTTTGGCCTTGTCAAGTATCAATATATCATTACAATATCCTTCGGCCTCACTGGGTATTAATATATCATCAGAATATCCTCGAGCCTCGTCAGGTATTAATATATCATCATAATATCCTCCAGTATCGTCGAATATTAATATATCATAAACATCATTGTACAAATAGTTATAGACATATAATAGGTGCACGGGCTCAAGACTCGGCAAAAAGAGTAATCTACAAGCCTGTTAATATACTCATAATCATAATAGTATTGTCATAAAAATGTCTAACTTGTCAATACTTTCGAACTATTCATTATTAGCTAAGCAACTTCTTATGATCATTAAACTACTAATTTACTAGTCTTCACATGACCTCTAATTATTAGCGTAAACATTATCTTTCACATAATCCTTATTCATAGGACAACAACTAACTATTATTAATTTAGTAGCCAATACCTAACATCTAGTCAAGATTCATCACTAGGCCATAATCGTCATTTATCCACTAATCCTCATTATCAACTAATCAACCTATAGTCATTAATCATTATTAGTTGACACATTACCATTTATCATCTAACCATGTTTTATAAACTAACACCATCTGTTTACTAACCATTGTTTTCCAATAATCCCACATTAACCATCTATTCATTGTTATTATCAAGTCATCTCTTATCACTAACATCTCTTATTATCTAGCCTCATTAATACACACTTCTTATTTAACAACTAATCGACATTATAAACTAAGTCATTAAGTGTTATAATCACCTAATAGACATCTAGACACCACATAGCTTAACCCTTAATTAGGAAGAACAGACATAAGATTGTATTTCAGCTAGAATCACATCAATTACCACTATAATAATCATTAATGTACCAAATCTATACATTCCATAACCAATATTCAATCAGTGGAACAATAAGCATTATACTGCATCTTCCTCTATACCATACCGAAGATATATGTATAAAAACATATATATGCATATTCATAAATTGTAATCACATCCTTTATAATGATAAACATTTCTCAGATATCCAATCAATATCATAACACAACCCTCATCCCAATAATATACCCAAAATAATTACAACATCATAATCACAACCTTTGTCCCATTACATATCTGAATGCATATCGATAATCATATTTATAAGTTGTAGCATATTTCTAATCATCTCGCATATAAGAGGCATCTTATATATAGGAGACATAACATCAATAAGCATGTAATCATCTCTCACATAGGAGGCATCTCATATCTATGAGACAAAATATCAAAAAGCATGTAATCATCTCTCACATAGGAGGCATCTCACATCTAGGAGGCATAATATCAATAAGTATATAATCGTCTCTCACATATGAGGCATCTCATATCTAGGAGGTATAATATTAATAAGAATGTAATCATCTCTCATATAGGAGGTATCTCATATTTTATAGGCATAATATCAATAAGCATGTAATTATCTCTCACATTAGAGGTATTTCACATTTAGGAGGCATAATATCAATAAGCATGTAATCATCTCTTACATAGGAGGCATCTCATAACTAGGACACATAATATCAATAAGAATGTAATCATCTCTTACATAGGAGGCATCTCACATCTAGAAGGCATAATATCAATAAGTATATAATCGTCTCTCACATATGAGGCATCTCATATCTAGGAGGTATAATATTAATAAGAATGTAATCATCTCTCATATAGGAGGCATCTCATATTTTGTAGGCATAATATTAATAAGCATGTAATTATCTCTCACATTAGAGGTATTTCACATTTAGGAGGCATAATATCAATAAGCATGTAATCATCTCTTACATAGGAGGCATCTCATAACTAGGACACATAATATCAATAAGAATGTAATCATCTCTCACATAGGAGGCATCTCACATCTAGGAGGCATAATATCAATAAGAATGTAATTATCTATAAGATATCTCATGTTAATAAGTTATAAAGCATAACTTATGAGAAGTATCACCTCTCTCAGCTAATTGTCATATCTAAGAAGAATAGTATCTCTATAGGCCCAATATCATATCTAAGAGGAATATCATCTCTACAGGTTAGATATGATATCAAGAAGAAAGTAATATCTCTATAGGTCCAAATATCATTATTAGAGAAAATACATCATCACTTAATAAGCCATGGAGTAACCTAATACTACGATTTACTAATCTTAACTACGCCTAACATCCGCAGCTAAGTTTATAAGTTTTGCCCTAAGTGGGCCGGACAATCCCACTTCTAATCCTCACTTTCCATATTTAGGCAAACCATGACCCAAACTAGAATAAGGTATCTAATTCAACATCTATATGTCAAGCAAGCTATAACCAATCCTAAGATAAAAACTTTATCTAGAAACAATGGCATTTAAATATACTCTACCCAATTATGATTTCAGTATTACCACACTAGCCCGATAAGATTGAAATATGCAAATATGCTTCCAATGTTAAAACCACATCAAAAATCTAGAATTATATCGTATCTATGATACAAACAAATCTAAACTAAGGAGAAGGTAATAGGATTTTCAAGGGTTATAAACACACCATCTTACGGGTCTAAACCCCCCATCTAGTCCCCAAACATCAACAATCAGGAATAAGTTATTCTACTCATAATCAAGCCTAACATCAAAATTCACATGCAATATATATCACACATCATCTATGAAGAAGAGTAAACAGAATCCTACTCAAAGCCATACCACAAAACCTCACACAATGCACTATATGCTTGACTTTACTTCATAATCTCCAAAATGCCATCACACTAAAAAAACTATAATCTACTCATCAATATAAGTCTAACGATACTCATATTACACTATTGTACTTTGGGTCCAAAAATGACACCAAAACCCCAAGTGGGTCCCACATGCAAAAAAATTAGTTTTCGAGCCTAACCTAATGTTCATACATGAACAAGGAATCATAACCCTCAAGAAATGGGTTAAAATTATGCATTCTTTCATCAAAAGTCAAGCCCTAAGCTAAATTCAGGTTTTGCCTCCAAACAAGAAATTCAAGCATGAATTTAAAGGATTTTTACCTTAAATTTGAAGATAATCATTATGAAAAATGATAATCAAGCTCCCAAGTCACCCATTATGACCAATTTGTGATTAGCACAACATATTAGGGTTTCTAGGTCTCGATAAAGGTTAAAGATGGTCAATTCTCATCCAAAATTAGTATTTAAACTGCCTTTCCCAGGCCCTCAGCTAGGGCGATTGTGAACCCCTGCATGCCATGATCGCGGCATCACAATTGCTATAAAGCCACCATGATTCTATGTTTTGACCAATACCTCAGGATGCATTCGGAATCTAAATAAAATATGTAACCACACTAAATTTGACATTTCGGATGTGTTGGCAAAGTTAGAATTTCAATTTGAGGTCATTTTGACAAAATATAGGTCCCACACCTAAACTTTCAATTTTTTAACTTTCTAATCGATAGGTCGAAATGAGCTTGGATGCATTGGGACCCAAAACAAAGGTCTACCTAGCCTAAAATTGATATTCCAAATCTGTTGGCACAGTTCAAATTTACATCTGCAATTATTTCACTAAAGTATTCACCCAATGGCCATTTAGAACCAGCAAAGAGTTTAAATTGGGCAATTGGCTCTAAAAACCAAACAAACTACCCGATAGTCCCAGCAAGTCATAAATGACTTGGGGCGGCTATGGAGAAGCTCAAAAGGGAAAAATATGCATAAATATGGAAAATGACCTGAAAGGTCATTACATTATCCACTACAAAAGGACTTTCGTCCCCGAAAGTCAATGGATAGAAAAAATCTTAAATGCTTGAAGGGATGAGATACTGGGCACGCATACTCCAAGCATGACTTCCTAGATAACCTTAGTGGAGAGAAAATGCTTTTAAGGAATTTTTCTATAGGTATCCCTTTTCTAATCTATACTGTTATTCTTCTTTTAACAGCCAAAACTTAACTTAACCGCTAATTGGCCTCAAACTAAACCAAGAAGACTGATACATGTACATCTAAACCACATCATGCTAATACCACCTCTATATATGCATATATCAACAAAGTCTCATCCGAACCAAAGCCAACCCAAGTCATAATTCATGCCACCAAATCCAAATCCAAATATACACTTTCTTTACCATTTTGCACCTGCTATCCCCTTTAAGCCAGGAGATAAAACACCAAAATATCACCCACACAGTCTCAACACAGAGAACTCAAATAACTAAAGCTAACCCGCTGAAAGTCCATATAGAAGGCATGAGGATAAGCTTATCAAAAACCATTTGGGCATACAAATAGAGATAATCAAGTAATGAAATCCATGCCAATGCTGCAACCAGTCTGGATAAAAAAATCAAACTGAGATCTTAAAACCCACGGTATCACTACACATCACTGAATGTTCCACTTCAAGATGCCTTATTTATCGAGAATAAAGCCAAAATAAATCCAATTTGAGTATATTACTCCCACTGAGTAAATCATACAAAATTCCCAAAGAAAACTAAGACTCAAGGTCAAAACTGAAATAACTAATACGAGGCCCATGGGCTATCATCTGAAAACTTATCAACTATAATATAACTGATATATAGAAGGCTGAATAGGCAATAATTGAGTAGGCTCAACCAACATATAAATAAAATTTGAACAAAGGTAAGTCTAAAACAAAAGTTGTGTGCAAGCTCAACACACTAAGTTGAAATCTCAATAGTAAGGCTGAATTACTCGATCTCAACTACCAAAACCACACCTAAGGATGGGTAGGAATTAAAGCTCCTAATCTATCATACTTTTAAATCACCATTCGAAGGCATCAAATTAAGAATTGAGCCAACAAGGTTATATCAATGTAATTATCCCTAATTGACTCTAGTATCCAAATCTGATATTTCTAAGATAAATCATACTAATCCACAGTCAAGACATATTTGAAGAGAAAAAACCATCATGAGGGTAACCATCGACTAAAATACACGTAACCAACTCCATGTCAATAAGAGGGTATAAAAAATAGCAACAAAACAGAAATCACATCAAAGGGTAAGTCACTGGCTTAAAATGTAAATAACCTACTTCATATCTGCTAGAGGGCATAAACTATCCAAATATACTCAAAAATTTCCCAATGTTGAAAAACACACCAGCCAAGGAAAAAACTCTAGAAACTCAAAAAAATGTAACTTACAACTAATCAATCTAACACTCTATCTCAGCAAAGAATAGCCTCAGTTATATATCATCAATGAAAAACACTCTACCAAGCCTCATTAGGATGAACAAACTCTGAAATAGGGATTTCTCTAAATCCACCTTGTAATCACATCATCAAAAAATGAATACCAATCTCAAAATCAAGGCCAAATTCAAGACCACTACAAAAAATAAACAACTCAAGAAGGTGAATATACAATTTGCAAACTTAAGAAGAGATCATAGGAAAGGCCACCTGCCTCCAAATCTATAACTCTACTTAAGGCAAGACCATATTATGGTCCTCCATTTTTATCCTATTTTTGGAAGTCATTCTAAAAGGATTTAGGTACTAAAGTGTGTCTTAGTACCACTTTCCACCTGCAAATGGATGGACAAGTGGAAAGGACCATCCAAATATTATAGGACATATTGTGGGATCTTGTGATTAATTATGGTGGTAGTTGGTATAGCCACTTGCCTTTGATTAATTTTGCCTATAATAATAGTTACCACTCTAGTATTGGAATGGTGACTTTTGAGGAATTGTATGGTAGGACATATCAATCTTCTATTGCGCGGTATAAAGTTGGTGAGGGTAAGTTGCTTGGCCCTGATCTAGTTCACCAAGCCTTAGAGAAGGTAAAATTGATTTATGATAGATTGAAAACCACTCAAAGTTGCCAAAAGTCCAATATGGATATGAGTCGTAGAGACTTAGAGTTTAGTGTTAGCAATTGGGTATTCTTAAAAGTATCTACCATGAAGGAAGTGATGCAGTTTGGTAAAAAAGAAAAGATTAGTCCTCGGTATATTGATCCTAACTTGATTGTGAAGAGGGTTGGTAATGTCTCCTACAAGTTGGAGTTGTCTTCTAGTATGAGCTTTATTCACCCAGATTTCTATATCTTTATATTGCATAAATTGTGGGTGATCCTTCAGTGGTTATTCCATTGAATGATATTGATATTTCAGACTCTTTGTCCTATGAGAAGGTCCTAGTGAGGATCATAGATTATCAAGTTTGACGGTTGTAATTAAAAGAAGTGACTTCAATAAAGGTTCTATAGAGGAACAAAAAGTTTGAAGAGGTTACTTGGGGGGTGGACGAGCACATGAAGTCCATGTATCCATACTTGTTCTCTATTTCAAAAACATATGATTGAGGTATGTGTTAATTTTATTGGTTTGACTTATGTTTTGGGTTGATGATGGGTTAGAGTCCCTAATTTTAAGAAGCCAAGTAGCTTTGATAAATGTTGGGTTTGAATCCCATAGTGAATTGAATGATGAATTAAATGATCATGATATATGTTGTCTTGAATCCTTGTTGTGTATTTGATTCTAACTCATTTTAAAGTTGTTTTGATATGTGTTAGTGTGTTAACTTGTGTTTATTCTTGCCTTACCCACCATTCACGAATAAATAATCCAACTGGGGGACAATTGAAACACCTAGACTTTGAACCATCTTAAAACTTCTCTATTATGTGTCTCTCGGGTGGGTACGACTAAGGACTTAAGTCGTACCCAATGTACATGAGTCGTGTCCTCCCTTACCTCCCCTCTTATAGCTTGAGCAGCCTACGAAGGGTAACATTTTATTTTTTATATGAATGACCCCTCCTCAATCATACCCTAAGGGTATGAGTCGTACCTAGGTAAATTGTATGGAGTGAGGTCTTGTCTTATAGAGGACTAGTTTATTTACGAGTAGTGTATACGACTGGAGGGTGAGTCATACCCCTTGTATATGACTCAAGGGTATATTATCATACCCTTACCAGTGTGTGTCACCTAGGAGAGTCCTAAGGTATAAGTCAGGGTACCAGTCGTACCCTAGGGTATGAACACTTAAGTGAGTCATATGGTGAATCGTACCCATGGATAGGTTCATTTTCTAGATTTTAATTAAGTTCCTTGTGGTCATCTCCCATGCCTAAAGCCCTAAACCCTCTTAATATATAAGTGTGTGTATCCTTCTAAACATCTATTTGGTGGGATCAAACACCATAAGAACTCTCTCAAGCTCATCTATAAAGGATTGGAGGATAGGGTTTCAAGGGTGGCTTTGTAGTGACAAGAATGAGTCAAGATTCTTGGTGATTCAAGTTGTGTAAGGCATGTACTTCTTCCCCTTGTTAAATAACTCTAACCCATGTATTTTACACTTGTATTAGTAAGTGTACATGGTGATTTTTATAACAAATAAAAAGCATTTTGTTTGCTTAATGATGAATAATGATGACTACTCTTTCTTAGACTTAGGTTTATGCGTGTTATTGAAGATGATTTACATGTGTGGGTGCTTGTTTTATGTGGTTTAACATGAGGGTGTTGATCAACCCTAGTCTTGATGATATCTACCATGAAAAGAGCCTTGTTAAAGGTACACACCCAAGGTGTTTGTGATAATGTCTAAGTGATTTTCTTGTAAATTATTAATGGTATGTTGAACTAGGTCAATGGATCAATAGTTATGATTGATTGATAAATGATATTATGAAGTCATTATGATCCATGTATTATGAAATTGATAACCTTATGGGTTTATGCCCAATGAGAGGCTAAAGCCCCTAGAATTGTAGGACTTAAGTGGTGTGTAGAACTAAATATATAGCAAGCATGTGGTATAATATTGCTATGAAATATGCATAGTTGTGTTGGTCTTGATGCCCATAAATTGAATTATATGATGAAATAAGTTAAGGCATTTGCCTATTAAAATAGTTGAGCAATAAAGGCTACCCTGAGGACTATGTGGTCATGTATAGTGTTGAATTGGCTAAATGAGCCATAGTACTTGAATGTGAAATGGATTGTATGAATTATAATGTATGAACTAATGGTTGAGAGTTTTAATGTCAAGTAATAATTGTAATGGAATAACTAGTGGTTCAAGTCCTAGTCTGATGGAATGATTAATGGTTTGAGTCCATCGCCTAAAGAGATATGTTGAAGTTATAATACCTTGCCAAATTAAATGATTAGTGGTTTGAGTCCCTAGTCCAATGAGATGTCTAGTAGTTTAAGTCCCTAGTCCGATGAACGGGCTTGTAGTTCTAGTCCCTTGCCAAATAGAATGACTTGTGATTCAAGTCCCTAGTCTAGATAGTTTGTGGTTTAATTCCCTTACCTAATAATATTGTTGGGGTTCGAGTACCTCGCCTAATAAGAAACATTTAAATCTATAAGCATGAGAGGTCAAAGCTCATGACATGGGAATAATTGTATTGAGAATGCATGTTGAGTCTTGTTCCCTTTGTGGCATAATATGAATATATTGTGTATATCCCTATGTATGAGTATATGTTCGAGACTGTTGATAAGCCTTGATCTCTTGAGTAGCATGTAAAATACCTAAAAGTAAGGATAAGTGTATGAATGTAATTGAATATGATATATTATCTTTTTGTTGAATGATGATGTTATTTTATCCTTATCCTTGAGTTACATGCTAGATTTCCAACCACTAACCATCTTTGGATGCAATGTCCCCACATGGCATAGGGGTTGGAGCATCTTCTTCTCTTCCTGTGTAGTGAGTAAACGATCAAAGCGGTTAATGCATTGATTTTGGAGTGGTGATCTTCCTTTCTTTGGAAGACATTCATTCTTGATCTCCTATCTTTAGACTTAGCCTATTTAAGCTTGGTTTGGTTATTGTCGGGGGTTTTTCCCGACATATACATTTCTAAACTTTGGTTTGTATAGAGTTATTGTAGATGATTGTGGACTTGGGGATATTGGTTAGTTGATGAATCTAATGAAATGATTAGACATTTCTATGTTATGACTTACATTATGTTTTTTGCTATCTTATTGAATGATCGAGATTCATTTGACCCATGTGATGTATATTAATATTAGGTTGGGTTATTAGGGCGACTTTGGTTCATGTGAGCTTGAGGTAACCCTACGACATGGCCCAGTTTTGGGGTGTGTCAAGTTGGTATCAGATCCTAGGTTCTTGTTTAGTTAGGTGTCCATAATATCATGTCAAGTATAGTCTTTTTTAGGGGTGTAAAGCGTTCTACACTTATAAATGAGAAGCTATGAGATATTTTAGGAAATGTTTCCCCTTCTTGTGTATCAATCTCAAGCTATAGAGTCTAATGTCTTGAATTCTTCTAATTTATGTTTGCTATCTTTCATATCATGCCATCAAGGAGAACTGAGGTTCAGGCAAACCCTTTTTCCCTGACTGAGGGCCCTATAGATATAGCTCGTCTAACTTTGAGAGTTTGGACCCGGGATAGGGCTGCGGTATCAGACCATCTTCATGGGGTTCCACCTGTCCGCACCAACCTTGACTATGAGAGTTACCCTCCTATTCCATCACCTCAAATTAATGCTACTAATGTCGAGTTTTATCACTCTATCAACCTCTTGACTTAATTAGTAGCCTCTCAATCAGATGAGGCCATAAGAATTAGCCAATTTATGAAGTTGAGCTCTCCTATGTTCTCTAGTACAAAGGTTGAGAAAAATCCTTAAGGCTTTGTTGATGAGATAAGAAGATCTTTTAAATTATGCATGCTTCAGAGATTGAGTTTTTTGTGTTTGCTTCATTCCAATTGAAAGATGTGGCATACCAATGGTACAAAAGGTGAGTGTTGTCTAGAGGTGTTAATGCTAGTCCTACTATGTGGCAGGATTTCTCCAAGGCTTTCATAGACTGCTTTTTTCCTTAAGATTTGAGGCTAGCTAAGGCGGAAGAGTTTGTGAACTTGAAGTAAGGGAGGATGTCTGTTCAAAAGTATTCTTGGAAATCCCATCAACTATCAAGGCATGCTTCCGATATGGTTTCTAGCATGAGGGATAGAATTAGTAAGTTAGTTTTGGGATTGTCCTGTGAGTTAGTCCTTGAGAGCAAGGCAACCTTGTTGATTGAGAACATAGACATCTCTACGTTTATCGTGTATATGCAACAAGTAGAAAAAGAGAAAATAAAACAAGTCAATTTACGTTAAAGGAAAGGAAAGAAGTTTAGACCCTTCAATTTTAGTGGGGAAAGTGGTAGAAAGTGGCCTAGAAAGAAGTTGGGGAGTATGAGTTCTTTCTCCTCGATTAATTTCTCTTAACCAAAGTCATCGGGTGATTATCGGTCTTAGTATTGTGGAAGGTTCCAAGCACAAGGTGCCCAATTTTAGGCTAGTGGTGCCCAGTCGACTCAACCCTGCCCTCCTTGTAGATTCTGTGGTCTGAGTCATCATGATCAGTGTGAGAAAGGGAAAGGCAGATGCTTTCATTGTGGTCAGGTCGGGCATATGTAGTAAGAGTGCCCCTCTCGAGCGGCTTCTTTAGCCAATAGGGCCCCTATTGCTACTCCAGCTACTCCTGCACCAAAGGGTGTCATGTCTGAATCTGCTTCTGTTTCTAGCACCAGCGCTGGCCAGAACCATTTGTATGCACTTGCTACTCACCATGATTCTGAGGCATCTCCCAATGCTGTCACGAGTATGTTGAGACTTTTCTCCCGTGATGTGTATAATTTTATCGATCCAGGGTCTTCTCTTTCTTATGTGACCCCATATATGGATATGCCTCTTGATTGTGGTCCCGAGAGTCTGTTGGTTCCTTTTTCTATTTCTACCTCGGTTGGAGACTCTATGGTTATTACAAGAGTTTATAGAGGTGTGTGATATTTGTTGGTGGTAGAGATACTCTTGTAGACTTGGTAGAATTGGTCAAGATTAATTTTGATGTCATCTTGGGGATTGATTGGTTGCACTCTTTCTATGCTTTCTTAAATTATCAGACCCGTAAGGTCACTTTTAAATTCCCAAATGAGTTGATCATTATATGGGAAGGGGCGCTATGGTGAATGAATTACCTGAGGTGTTTCCTCATGATCTTCCTGGTGTTTCTCCCGATAGGGAAGTTGTTTTTTTATTGATCTTGTTCTAAACACTCATCCAATCTCTCTTCCTCCTTACAGAATAGCTCCGGCGGAGCTAAAAGAGCTTAAGGACAAATTGAAAGACCTTTTAGATAAAAATTTTATCTATCCTAGTGTGTCTCCGTGGGGTGCTTCCATATTGTTCGTGTGCAAAAATCATGGTTCCCTTCATGTGTGCATTGATTATCGTCAGTTTAACAAAGTGACCATAAATAAAAATTATCCTCTTCCTAGGATCGATGATTTGCTTGATCATCTTCAAGGTACAAAGTGTTTCTCTTAGATTGATCTTAGGTCGGGTTATCATCAGCTTAAGATTAGGGATGATATCCCTAAGACTGCCTTTAGAAACCGGTGTGGTCGCTATGAGTTTCTTGTTATGTCCTTTAAGTTGACCAATGCCCCGGCGGCATTCATAGACTTGATGAATAGGGTCTTCTATTTATTCTTGGACATATTTGTCATTGTCTTCATTGATTATATCTTAGTCTACTTTAAGAGTGAGGTGGATCATGTAAATCACTGCCACGACACGAACTGAGACCCTGGCCTCGACGAGTACCCTAAACTATAAAGGTCCAGGCACCCATCTCTATCTGGCAATCATTCACACCATTCATATATTATAAAGAAATGTAGAAAATATAATGGGATGGAAACCTGGTCATTCTTTTGATTCAATTGATAAGTATGAATGTAAGTTCATAAGCATTCTAAGAACAACTATCACTAGTCTGGAAAATCTCTAACAATACAAAAACAACATCTATATGAAACTGGGACAAGGCCCCCAGTCGGACCATGAACCAAGACAAAAAAACAATGACATATAATCCAGGCCTTCCAAAGTAGGGGAAGCTCACCAACTACAAATCTCAGACACACCAATCTATTACTTAGCGAGATCCCGGGACTGTTCCTCAGACCCTAAAATATAGGGGGTCAATACAAATGTACTGGTACGCAGAGCAATCCAAAATAAAGTACTTTTATACAACATAAGTGAGAGAAGATTATTAAACATATCAGTTTAAAACAATAAAAGATTCATGGGCATAAATTTAATACGCTTTAAAACATCTTGTATAAATCATGACTCAAATTTGTCTTACTTCTAAGCTAGATGGTACACCCTACAATTTGTAATTCCATGGACTATATGAAATCTGCCCTTGACTTGGTGGGAAAGCCTCCAATCCAAGTTTTCCACAAGGGTTAGAGTATCATCAGTAAGGGGGACACGCAAGATCACAAAATAAGGTGTCATAATCCCCAATCAAGTCAACATGTCATGGTAGTGCATAAGATCACAAAGCAGGGATCCTAACCATAGTCCAAAATTGGGATGACATGAATCAAAGGTACACAAGACCAAAAGCATGGTACCATAATCTTGTGTCGGTAAATCACGATTTCCAGCATTGAGTCTTTCAACTTATGCTCTCTTCGGGTAACCATCTAACTCTCTTTAAGCCAAATTTTAGCCTCTTAAAAACATAATTCATGCTTAATAACAAATATTTCTCATTCTGTTAGGGGCGCATCACCACAGGAGATAATCATACCCAAACTTACAAGCCATTCATATCATATCAATTCCACAACCCTTCTTATTCAAACATGTACAATTATCATCAAACGGTTTATTAAGTCACACTAGAGTTCTTATTATCAAATATCATAAAATTCATTCAAACACTCTTTTTATAAATCTTGAATACATAATGGCCATTCCATTTATTCTACCCATGCATAATGATTAAGGAGATATTTAAAACTCAAGAGTTTATCATCATTCATAAATCAGTCCCCGACAATGGTTATACATAATTCATGATAAGTAGAGGGTTGTTAATTCATACTCTCAAAAACAAATCATAATTTATATCATGCAAGGTTCATAAATTTCTTCATGAAGAGTGGAATTTCACCAATCACATTTATAAGTCATTTTTCGAATTCAAATCACAAAAGCACAAGATTTACAAATAAAATTTATAGAAAACCCCATAACAATTTCATAATTCTATTGAATTGATTTCACAATGCATGCTCTTAAAAACAATTTACCAAAACTCATAGTATATACGTGCATATACATCTTTAAAACTTGTAGAAATCGTAAAACATATGCCTATGTAGTTTAGGATAGCCCCATGTACCTTAAGTTTCTTATCTTGAAGGATGAAACCCTAATTTTAATACTTTCTTGAGACACTTGAACTTGAAAAGATTGAATTCTAGATTACTTAGAGGAGAAGATTTGAATTTTATTCTTGGGGAAATGGAAGAGTTTTTACGTGAGTTGATTTGCATGCTCTTTTACCTATGTAAATAACCCTTGTGGCATGACCCCTATAAAGGTGAAGTGGACCTCGTGTCGCAATCCTATCGCGAGACCTTACTGCCCCTCATAAAAAAGGTCATAACATTTCACTCGGATATTGAATTAAGCCAAAATTGGTATAGTTGGAAATCTAACTCAATTATAAATCCTTTTGTGGGTCTTGAGATGAAAAATTCACCATATATCAAAAGTTATACGCATTCAAAGTAGACCATTGTAGAATTGAATACCAAACTTTGGACGAATCAAGGGCTCTTAGCTCAACTTTGCTCTAAGTGATTCTATGAACATTTTTCACCTCATAATCACTTAACACACTAGGATAAACATCATGAAACATGAATTTTACTATGAATCATGGAATTAGATTTTACACATGTAGGAACAATGGTCTAATTTCTAGCTTAAAAGTGCGGGGTGTTATAATCACCTCTGTGCCGTATTACAAACTTTAAAGAATCATCATTTGTATGATAACTTTTCCAAGTGCGTGTTTTGGTTGAATGTTATATCTTTTTTTATCATATCATATCCAGTGAAGGTATCATGGTAGATCCCCAAAATATTATTGCGGTTAAGAACCGATCTAGACCTATGATCCAATCGATATTCAGAGTTTCTTGGGGCTAGCTGATTACTATAGAAGATTTTTGGAGAGTTTTTTTATGATAGCTGCCCCATTGACCAAGTTGACCCAAAATAAGGTCAAGTTCTTATGTTCCAATGAGTATGAATGTAGTTTTGAGAATTTGAAATATAAATTGACTTTCGCTACGATTTTGACCTTGCTAGGGGGTAGTGATGGTTTTGTGGTTTATTATGATTCATGTCGTGTCAGTTTTGGTTGCGTGTTGATACAACATGGTAGGGTGGTAGCCTATGCTTTTAAACAATTGAAAGTTTATGAGAAGAACTACCCTACTCATGACTTAGAGTTATTAGTCATGGTTTTTGCATTAAAGATTTGGCAACATTATCTTTATGGAGTTCATGTTGATATCTTTTCCAATCATAAGAGCCTCTAATATGTGTTTACCCAAAATAAGTTGAATCTCTGGCAAAGAAAGTGGCTCGAGCTATTGAAAGATTGTGATATGAGTCTTCATTACCATCTCGATAAGGCAAACACAATTGGCAATTCTCTTAGTAGGTTGTCCATGGAAAGTTTGGCCCATGTGGATAGGATAAGTGGAAGTTGGTGAATGACATTCACCGTTTAGCTAATCTTAGAGTTTTACTTATGGACTCTGAGAATGGTGGTGTATTTGTGCATCCGGTATCTCAATTATCTCTTGTTGTTAAGATAAAGGAGAAGCAAGTATTGGGCCCCGACTTGATGAAGATCAAGATTAATAAGGGTCAACATAAAGTTGTGGACTTTATGATTGGTGGTGATGGCATCTTGAGATACCAAGGTAGGCTATGCATTCCTGACATTGTTGGATTGAGGGAAAGGGTCATGGTCGAGGCTCATAAAACCCATTGTGCTATTCATCTCGGATCCACCAAGATGTATCATGATCTTAGAGGGTTCTATTGGTTGGGTAATATGAAATATGATATGGCTAGTTATGTGGACAAATGTATGGTATGTCATTACTGGTTTTCATATATCCTAGAATCATTGTGATTCTATTTGGGTCATTGTTCATAGATTGGCCAAGTCCACTCACTTTTTGCTCGTGAAGACTAATTTCTTGGTGTAAAATTATGCTAAGTTATATCTTGCGGAGATCATGAAGTTGCACGGTGCTTCGATGTATATTAACTTGCATCATGGTCCCCCATTTTCATCCCACTTTTGGAAGTCATTCCAAAAGGATATAGGTACTAAAGTGTGCCTTAGTACCATTTTTTACCTGCAAATGGATGGATAAGAGAAAAGGACCATTAATACATTGGAGGATATGTTGTGGGCTTGTATGATTGATTATGGTGGTATTTGGTATGACCACTTGCCTTTGATTGAGTTCGCTTATAATAATAGTTACCACTCTAGTAATGGCATGGTGCCTTTTGAGGCATTGTATGTTAGGAGATGTCCATCTCCTATTGGGTAGTACAAAGTTGGTGAGATTAAGTTGATTGGCCTTGATCTAGTTCACCAAGCCTTAGAGAAGGTAAAAAGTATTCATAATAGATTGAAAACAGCTAAAACTCTCCAAAAGTCCTACGCAGATATGAGGCATAGGGACTTAGAGTTTAGTATTGGCGACTGGGTATTCTTTAAAGAGCCTCCCATGGAGGGAGTGATGTGGTTTGGTAAAAAGGGAAAGCTTAGTCCTTCGTTTGTTGGTCCCGACTTTATTGTGAAAAGGGTTGGAAATGTTGCCTACGAGTTGGAGTTGCCTTCTACTATAAACTTCATTCACCTGATTATCCATGTCTCAATGTTTCATAAATGTGTTGGTGATCCTTCATTGGTTATTTCTTTGAATGATGCCAGAATTTTAGACTCTTTATCCTATGAGGAGGTCCCAGTGAGGATCTTAGATCACAAGTTCGACAGTTGAGAATAATAAAAGTGGCTTCAGTGAAGGTTGTATGGTGGAACCAAAAGTTCAAGGAGGTTACTTGGGAGGCAGAGAAGGACATGAAGTACAAGTATCCGCATTTGTTCTCCATTCCAGAAGCTTTTGATTAAGGTATGTGTTAATTTATTGATTTAAATTATGTCTTAGGTTGATGATGCGTTCGAGTCACTAAACTTTGAAGGAGCTAGGTGACTTTGATAAATGATGGGTTTGAATCCCCTAGTGAAATAAATGATGAATTGAATGGTCATGATATGTGTTGTGTTGAATCCTTGTTGTGTGTTTGATTCTAACTCATTTGAAATTTGTTTTGATATGTGTTAACGTAATAACTTATTTTTATACTTGCCTTTCCCTTCATTCGCGGATGAATGATCCAAGTGGGGTAGAATTGAAATACCTAGACTTTAAACCATCTCAAAAATTCTCCATTAGGTGTATCTGGGGTGGGTATGACTAAGGACTTGAGTCGTACCCAATAGATATGAACCATATCCTCCATCATCTCCCCTCTCATACCCTGAGTAGCCTAGGAAAGGTAGCATTTTGTATTCTATATGAGTGACCCCTGTTTAATTGTGCCCTAAGGGTATGAGTTGTACCTAGTTGAGACATATGGAGTGAGATATTGGCTTGGAGTGGACTGGTTTTGTTACAAGTAGAGCATACGACTAAGGGGTTAGTTGTACCCCTTGGATATGAATCAAGGGTGCATGGTTGTACACTTAACAATTTGTGTCACCTAAGAGTGGCCTTAGGTCTGAGTATGGGCACCACTCATACCCTAGGGTACAATCACTTGAGAGATTCATATGCTACGCTGTTCACCTGGACGGGTTCATTTTTCAGCTTTTAACTAAGGGACTTGTGGTAATTTCCCATGCCTAAAAGCCTAAACCCTCTTACTATATAAGTGTGTGTAGCCTCCTAAACATCTATTTAGAGGGACCAAACACCCTAAGCACTCTCTCAAGCTCATCTTTGAAGGATTGGAGGCTAGGGTTTCAAGGGTGGCCTTTTAGTGGCAAGAAGGAGTCAAGATTCTTTTTGATTCAAGTTGTTTAAGTCATGTTCCTATTCCCCTTTATAAATAGCTCTAATCCCATGTATTTCACACTTTCATTAGTAAGTTTACGTGGTGATGCTGAAATCAAATGAAAAGGGTTTTTGTTGCTTAATGATTAATAATGATGACTCTTGCTTAGAATTAGGTTTATGCATGTTATTGATGATTATTTTCATGTGTGGGTGCTTATTTTATGTCGTTTAACATGAGGGTCTTGAGTTAACCTATTATTGATGATATCTACCATGAAATAGCCTTGGTAAAGTTATGCACCCAAGGTGTTTGTGATAATATCTAAGTGAATTGTCTAGTAAATTTTTGATTGTATGTTGAACTAGGGCAATGTCCTAATATTTATGATTGATTGATAAATGATATTGTGAAGGCATTATGAGCCATGTATTGTGAAATTGGTAACCTTGTGGGTTGATAGCCAATGAGAGGCTAAATCCCCTAGACATGAAGAAGTACTTGAGTGGTGTGTGGAACTAATTGTATAGAAAGAATTTGGTATAATATTGCTATAAAATATGCGTAGTTATGTGGGTCTTGATTACCTTAAATTTAATTTTATGATGAAATGAGTTAAGGCATTGGCCTATTGAAATGGTTGAGCAATGAAGGCTCCCATGAGGACCATGTGGTTATGTATAGTGTTGAATTGGCTAAATGATCCATAGTCTTTGAATGTGAAATGGTTTGTATGAATGCTAATGTATGAACAAATGGTTAAGAGTTTGAATGTCGACTAATAATGGTAATGGAATGACTAGTAGTTCAAGTCCCTAGTACAATAGAATGACTAGTGGTTCGAGTCCCTAGTCAGATTAAATTGCTTGTGGTTAGAGTCCTTCTCCTAAAGAGATTTATTAAGGTTAGAAAACCTTACCTAATGAAATGACTAGTGGTTCGAGTCCACAATCTAATTAGATGACTAGTAGTTCAAGTCCCTAGTCCGATGAAAAGGCTTATGGTATGAGTCCCTTTCCAAATTAGATGAATAGTGGTTTAAGACCCTAGTCCAGATGGATTGTAGTTTAAGTCCCTTGCCTAATAAGAATTTTGGGGTCCGATTACCTCGCCTAATAAGAAATATTTAAATCTATAAGGGTGGGAGGTTGGAGTCGTTCACCACGTGACATGGGAATAATTGTATTGAGAATTCATGCTAAGTCTTGTTCTCTTTGTTGCATAATATGAACATGCTGTGTATATCCCTATGTATGAGTATATGTTTGAAACTGTTGATGAGCCTTGATCTCTTGAGTATCATGTGAAATACCTATAAGTAAGGATAAGTGTATGAATTTGAATGAATATGATACATTGTCTTGTTGTTGAATGATGATGTTATTTTGTCCTTATCCTTGAGTTACATGCTAGCGTTCTAACCTCTAACTGTCTTCGGATGCTATGTCCCCATGCGACAAAGGGGTCGGAGTATTTTCTTCTCTTTTTGCATAGTGAGTAGATGATCGAGGAGGTTGGTGCATTGACTTTGGAGTGGTGAACGTCCTTTCTTCGGAAGACATTCATCTTTGGTTTCCTATCTTTAGACTCTGCCTATTTTAGCTTGGTCTAGCTATTGTCGGGGGCTTATCCCGACAAATACATTTCTAAACTCTTGTTTGTATAGAGGTATTGTAGACGACTATGGACTTAGGGATATTGGTTAGTTGATGAATCTAATGAAATTATTAGATATTTCATGTGAGCTTGAGATGCACATATGACATGGCCCGGTTTCAAGGAGTGACAAGTTGGTATCACAGCATAGGTTCATAGTCATTTGGTTTTCCACAATACCATGTTAAGTAGAGTCTCTTTTAGGGGTGTGAAGCATGCCACACTTATAAAAGAGAAGCTATGAGACATTCTAGAAAGTGTTTTCCTTTTTGTGTATCAATCTCAAGCTATATGTTCTAATGTTTTGAATTCCTCGTATTTTCGTTTGCTATCTTTCTGATCATGCCACTAAAGATATCTAAGGTTCAGGCAAAAACTTTTGCCCCGACTGAGGGCCCTATGGACGGAACTCATCCAACTTCTGGAATTCAAACCCGGACTGGGGTTGCGGCATTAGACCATCTTAATCAGGTTCCACCTGTCCCCACCTACCCTAACTATGAGAGTGACCCTCTTATTCTATCACTTCAAAGGAAGGCTACTAATGTTGAGTTTCATCGCACTATCAAACTCTTGAATCAATTGGTATCCTCTCAATCAGAGTATGGTTCTCCAGCTAGCGTTTCTACTGAGAAAACAAGAATTAGCCAATTTATAAGGTTGAGCCCTACTATGTTCTCCGGTACAAGATTAAGGAAGATCCTCAAGGCTTCGTTGATGAGATGGAAAAGATCTTCTAAATCATGCATGCATCAGAGATTGAGGATATTAAGTTTGATTCCTACCAATTGAAAGTTGTAGTGTACCAATGGTACGAAGGGTGGGAGTTTTCTAGAGGTGTTGATGCTAGTCCCTCTATGTAGGAGGATTTCTTCAAGGATTTCTTAGACCGCTTTTTTCCTTAAGAGTTAGGGTTGGCTAAGGCAGACAAGTTTGTGAACTTGAAGCAAAGGGGGATATCTGTTCAAGAGTATGCCTGAAAATTCCATCAATTATCAAGGTATGCTCCCGATATGGTTTCTAGCATGAGGGCTAGAATGCATAAGTTTGTCTCGGGATAGTCTCGTGAGTTAGTCATTGAGAGAAAGGTGGCCTTGTTAATTGAGAAAATAGACATCTCTAGGTTAATTGTGTATATGCAACAAGTAGAAGAAGAGAAAAAGAAACAAGTTGAGTTGAGTGAAAGGCAAGGGAAGAAGTTTAGACTGTAATGCCCTGAAAATGGGTCATGAGATGTCACAGGGTGCTTAGGACCACAAGTGATCCCAAGCTAACCCTTCTACTGGCATAACTCATAAGCAACTGAATAACATACATAAATTTGAATGAAATAAGCGAAAGATGTCTCTTTTCTTAACTTGAGCAATACAGAACTAAATTAAAATGATTACAACTCTGCTTTTACAAAACAATACTGGAATCAAATACATTAACTCTACTTAACTGTCTATATTCCTCTACTAGTATTGACTTTAGATAGCTGGTACATGACCCCCATCTATCCAAATCAATATGACTGAATAAATAAAAATGAAATACTGCTCAAACTATACGACACTCGAGCCCTTGAATCAAGAGGACTCATCACCTGCTGACTAAAAGTTGCGAACTATCTGAATAGGGTATACGTGCTACAACAAAACTAGTACCTACATTATGAGACAATGTAGCACATAGATATATATGTGAATCAATATTTTGAGGATGTACTAAGTATATGGGGGTGAAATGCATAAGTAAAACATCATCTCATTATCATAATTTATAAAATAACGCATGCTAAATGTAAATGTCTCACATAAACTGGAATATCTAAAATACTGAGATCATGAATAATGAATCATACTTAAAAATCTAGTGAGTCATAATATTTACTTCTGAAAGTTGTTGTATTCTCTCTTTAAATCATACTATCTAATTGTAGAAAGGACTCACTCTAAATTCTGAAATCTGAAAGTTGAAGTATATAGTTAATATCTTTCTGTAAAGCATAATCTAAGTAAAACTTTTAAGACTTCACACTAAGTTTTCTAAAAGCTTTTTCTATTAATCTTTTTCTATAAGTCTTTACTATTAGGGAAAACTGTTATGCAAGGAAAAATACTTTATCTGAAGCTTATCTTTAATGAAAACACTTTATCTTAAGGGAGGTTCTCTTAACCTACATAAATCATGCGAGCTACATGGAGTCCAAGGTCTCGTCCTCCTAAGGAAGAAACCTCACGTTGGTGAGAGGTGTCATACTCTTGCCAGGGATATCTCAGCCCACTATGGGCCCTTAAATCTTAAATATATTGTGGCACATAGTTCTAGGGTATGAGACCTTGGAATCATACCCAACTCGGTGTTAAATACTACTCCCTTTAGTTTACTACACTCATCTTGTTGGAAATCCACTTCAAAACTCGCATAAGGGTTCATTATGAAACCAATTATGCACTTATCTGAATCAATCTATAAATAAAGCTATTTTCTTTCTATAATTTGTAATAAATCTGTAAGTGGATTCCAAAACTTATCTGGTGATCGAAAGATCAAAGCTTTACTAAAAATCTATAAATAATCTGATAATAGGATGGTTGAAGAATCATCTTTCTTAAAATAATAATATTCAATCTTGGGGTAGTAACCCATACTTCAATCTCATGTCAAAACATCATAATAATCATGCTTGATAATGAAAACAATGATAATTCATCTCAAAATCTAGAAATTTCTGCAATAGGCATGAAAAATATGAAAATAGACATGCAATTCATCTTCAAAATATCTCAAAAACTCATAACTTTGCAAATAGAAATAATGGGTATGAACCCTAAATCAAAACTCGTGTAATATCATTCAAAATCATATGAATTTAATGTAAAAGCTTGGTTTTGGGCTCAAGGATAGAAGAAGATCCTAGTTCATAAATCCCACATACCTTGATTGATGATTAGATGAAGAAACTTGAATTATTGATTCCTATTTGAGTTCTTGGAGATGAGTTCTTAATTATCTTGCCTTGGGAATCCTCAATTTGGAGCTTTATTGGAGAATCTATGGAGGTTTTTTATTTCTTGGAGAAGAAGCTTTGGAACTGTAGGGTTTTTCTTTGAGAGAGAATGGATGAAATTGGGCATAAAGTGCTTAGAATAAGCTTAAATCTTATGTTTGGACAGATTGGGGCTTGAGAATTGACCAAAATACCCTCTTTAAACTTCTAAATGGAACTAGAAAATGTGACATTTTTCTGAACTGGGTGTCCACCGTGACGCGCCACTATCATGGTGGCTTACTGGAATTTGGAAAATTGGGAACTAGGCAGACTCCGTGACGCGCCACCCTCGTGGTGCCCCTTTGGAATGTCATTTTGGCCACCTCCATGACGCTTCATTATCGCGGAGGCTCACTGAAAATAGTCAAATGTGAAATGGGACTCCTCCACGACGCACCATGATTGCAGAGCTTCACTGGAAAGTGACAATTGTGAGAATCTTTAAAATTCCATATGCATAAAATGGTATTCATTTTTTAAGCTAGTATTTGACATTATAGGAGCAAATTTAAGCTAGGAAAAAGTATGGGGTATTACAATATATCCATCTTGGGAACATTCATCCTCGAATGTGGCAAGATAAACTGAAAATACTGAGGAATCTAAGGCTATAGGATATCATGCACAACTAAAATAAACTAAATAACTGAATCTCAACATAATGAACTACTGAACTGATCTGTGAGTGCATGAACTTACATGAAAATAACTATATGGCTGAATCCGAGACTGGAAATGAACTGAATAAAGGAAGACTATTACCTTTGATTGAATTTGAGTTCATAGAGAAGAGATGAGGGTACTTGATATGCATGTCTTCTTTTGCTTCCCAAGTAGCACCCTCAATGGACTGATTGGAATGAAAGTTTTGAACTAAGGCAACTGAGATTTCATATTGAACATTCGCATCTGGGAATATACTTACATGACTAGGTCTGGAACATTAGAAACCTCTATCATGAAACTTACTTCTGAGCTGACTTGCCTTTACTTCTTATAAGAAGTTGATTCATGTTGAGAGTTTAGAATTCACTTGAAGAGTTCATGATGCAATTATTCATGTAGATGGTGAAGTGATAAATTGTGCAGGCACCAATCATGAGAAAATGAGGCTACGATCATACAATGGGTATTACATTGTCTAAGTTGGGATGCTTGAAAAACTAAGATCATTCACTCAATACTTATGAACTGAATCATGACTAGATATCTGAATCTGAAACTGATGTCTGGTGCATATATTGAGCTGAATTTGCAATTTACCTGGATGCCAATAAACTACCTCTTGAAATGGCCACACTCGTGAAATTTTAGGTAGTAAGACTAGACTTAATTGGAAGATGGAAAACTATTGAACTTTGTCTCTCTGACTGTTAAACTGGATTGATGGCTATACGGACTGAATCATACTGAATGCTCATACTCAGATTGAGTATTTCTCCAACACTCTTCTAAGAAATTTCTAATGATATTAGGGAGCAACGAACTTTAGGCATGATCTGAACAAAAGATCTGAATAAGAAATCATAACATTGCTACCACTCTATAGCATGGAACATAGATTAGATCTATAAATCATAAGCTAGGATAGAATTACTAGGCCTTAAGCAATGCAACTTCTTACTTTCAAGCCTATCAACACTTCTCAAACACTCCCTCAACTATATTATTCCCCTCAAATACCATATTCGCTTGATTCAACTTGTAATTCTCACCTGGGCCTTGATAAATCCTACTAAATTCTAACTGAACTAAATCCTCTCATCATGGTCAAGCCTAACTCGGAATCATAAGGTACTGCACATAACACCATAATACTAGTCTGAACCATGGATTTGATACCCCAAGCATTGTCATAACTACTCACTCTAGGATGATTCTTCTTATCAATTTAATAACTAAATTCAACCTCTTACTAGAAATTCTGTAATGCACCACACACCTATCCTTTTGTACACTAACATGACATTCAAGCCTATCTTCATAACTACATATGCACTTCTAAATAAATACCTATAAGAGCATCTTTCTCGTATTCTCTAACACATCTATCAATAATAAATTCCATGCACTATTCTTAAGAAGGCACACATAAATATTCTCAACTAACCAACTCATACACAAAAAAAAATTCACCTTAATATTTCTTCATTTATGGACTTACATAAAACTAGCATACAACCATCTTTCCCAATATAACATATTTACTCTCTCCCATCTATGAAACAATTCATCATCACTATCTTGACCAATGGGAAGGTCACTGAAAGGTTGGAATACCAAGGCCTGAAACATGAAGGGATACCAAGAATAGCTTGACACTTTACCGAGGCCTGGGGAATAAAGTGCTCATGACATGGACTCATTAAAGAGGGATAATCTGAGGGCGTACAAGATATAAATTTGAATTTCATTGATCGCTAAGATTGTCACATGAGTACTGAATCTGAACATACTGTAAATCATAAGTACATGAGTCATGAGCTGCATGACCTAGATATTTGGAGTTCATAACTTTATGGAATATGATTCTAACTGCTAAATGAACTAGAACTCCTCATACTAAGAACTAGAGAGTACAGGATTCTCTATTAAATGCATGAGCATAAACTATGATCATGGAACTAACATGTAAGGCATTAGTAGATGTTGGAATAACTAAAATACCAACACTAAAATAAGGATGGATTGGGCATCATCCTCTCTGTCTGATATTCTATAACATTCTAGCATCACTACTAAAATCTAAGATCTTGATTCGGCTTCTCATTCTATCATCTCCCCCTTAGCTTTAAGACATTATTCAAAGTCTGAGGAACCCTTCACTAAACTCTAAACTGGACTACACTCACTGTACTCTAAAGTATGGAACAGAATAATACACACAAATAATAAACCTACTCTGAAAGACTACACCTAAAAGTGTAAAACTCACTTCTAATACTTTCTTCTGAGGTATAACTCTATCTTTCTATAACACCAGTAATCATCATATAATATCTTGAACACCTACTAACTTAGAATCTTCATGAGTATCACCACATCCTAAGTTCACACCTTCTAGAGCTTCAACTCTCATTTCTATTCTCTCAATCTTCAAAGATTAAAACTTAGATTCTAACACTTAACATGAATATCTTCAACCTTTAGTAAACCATATTGCTTCCGTCATAGCCTATTAATATCGCATCTCTAAACTTATATTCTAAACCATGAGAATCAATTTCATACCAAAAAGGATCAATATTATCTATCCATAACTCAACTCATTAACTTAGCCATTAAGAACCTCATATACTATATAACTAATCTCCTTTTTCTTAGCAACTCAACGATACTACTAACCATACACAACACATGATAACCTTAGAAGTTAATGCAACCCAATATCACCTTGGGCATACTTCTTCATCATACATACAACATCATACTTAATTACAAATTAAAATGGATTCAAACTCTTGCACATACTGTTCAAACCTACTAGATCACTTATATATAACTAGCACCATTAACCAAGAAATCATTATATCTACCTTGACGACCATTAACTATTCAAACTTAATGTCTAGGGCTAAACATGATTTAACAACCCACCTTACATATAATTGTCACTTGGAAGCTATAAAATTAAAACAGCAAGAAACTCTAGTCCACTAGATCTTTATAATAATAGTAATCGGTAAAAATCATATGACCTATCTCATTATAATCCATTAGAACATACTACTTCTACACATCACTACTATTTACCCTTCCATACACCTAAATTAACAGTACTCAATCACCAAATACTTCATTAATATCCTCTACTTTTCAATCGCCATAAATATCATCAATAACTCCTTTTGTACTTCAAGCAAACAATAATTCTCCTTAACTAATAACTCTTTCTCTACCTTCCACTAAGGGCATATCACCTTAACAAAACTAGACAACATTCCTAAGTTTATCTACTTTTTATCAATCATCATTCCCACTTTCTTGCCACTGCTCTTCTATACCCATACTTTCAACTATAATAATATTCTACTATTCATAAATCTTAACACTAAAGTTTATAATACCTCTTGAATGCACACTTCATTTAACAGTCTAGGTTCATACTATCTCCTCTCATGAGCACTATCAGTATTGAAGAAATAATGAGAAATCTGAATATATATCTAGTTCTATCTCAACTGAACAACTCATAAGGATGAGGACATAACTTTCAACTTGAGGGACTTATGATACATTAGAGAGCTTCTCTCAAGCCCTTGGTGTGATTTCTGAGATTATTGATGGTAAATCTGAGAACATTATTTTAAGAGAAATTGGAACTTGCTGATCACGTTATCTCAAGAATAAGTCATAGATGAAGAATTTTAGGGTAACATACGAGTAGACAGGAGTTTCTGAAGGAACAACTTTATAGCACGATATAAAGTATGAGAAGAGATAAGCTTTTCTTAAATGACTTATAGCCTCTCAAAGAAAAGTACAGATGTCTCCATACCATTATGCAAGACTCTACTAGACACGGCTTCACAGACACCCTAGGACACTTGAACCTTGTGCTCTAATACCAAGTTTGTAACACCCCAAAAAAGGGTCCCTAGACGTCACACGATGCTTAGGACCACAAGTGATCCCAAGCTAACTTTTCTACTGGCATATCTCATAAGCAACTGAATAAAATACATAAATATAAATGAAATAAGCAGAAGATGGCTATTCTTTTAATTTGATCAATACGGAACTAAATTAAAATGATTAAAACTCTACTTTTATAAAATAATACTAGAATCAAATACATTAACTCTACTGACTGTCTAAGAAGCCTCAACTAGTATGACTTTAGGTATCCGGGGCATGACCCCCAGCTATACCAAATCAATACGACTGAATAAATAAAAATAAAATACTGCTCAAACTATATAGCTGACTCGAGCCCTTAAATCAAAAGGACTCATCACCTGCTCAAACTATATAACTGTTACCTATATGATAAGACAATGTAGCACACAGACATATATCTGGATCAGTATACAAACATATATATACATATTTCATAAAATGTAATTGCATCCTTTATAATGATAAATATTTCTCGGATATCCAATTAATATCATAACACAGCCTTGGCCCAATAATATGCTCAAAATAATCAAAACATCATAATCACGACCTTCAGCCTATAAACATATTTGAACGCATATTGATAATCATTTAAAAGTTATAGTGTAATACCCCGTACTTCTACATAGCTTAAAATCATTCTAAAAATGTTAAAGACTTACTTTAAAATATGAATCCAATTTTATACATGTGGTATTTTCAAGATTTTCATTTTTTATCATTTGACAAATTGAATAAGCTTTCTATCCATACCAAATTCGCTCAAATCCGACACTCGGGTGAAGAGTTAGAGTCTCTTTAGTAAGGTAGTGTGCCAGCTGAGCCATTAGCGCATCGCAGAGCAAGTCAAAATGGCAATCATCAAAATCTAGTGAACCTCTAGAATTATGGCGCGTCGCGCCAGGGATCAAGTTCAAAATAGTCCTTTTTTCAGTGTCTCAGTGCAATACCACCGCGTCGCGGTGAACTTCCAGGTCCCATCTAGCATTGCAATGTGATTTCACTATATCGTATCGTCATCCCAGTTTCCAGCTGACAATTTCTAGTGACACAGCGCGATAGCGTCGTATCGCGCCAGCCTGCCAAATTGGAAAATTTTCTCAAAAATAAAATACGCATCTAAGGGTTAAAAGGGTCAATTTTTCAACCCTATAAAACCCAATAACACGTGATTCAGCTATATTTTATCCAAAATATAAGGTTTCTCTCAAGTTTCTCTCAAGAACAAGCTGGGAATTTTCAATTGGGGATTTATATTCAAGACTTAAATTTATGAATCTCTCCGTCAATCTTCATAGAATCAAGAACTAAGTATGCACAGTGTTGATTCATGGACTTCTTTCATCAATGAAGATCAAGAACCCTATTTTAACTATATGTCATGATGTTCTTGTTTTGAATTGATTATGTTCATGTTGTTATTATTGTATGATTGCCAAGATTTCATCTTTATCATGTTTTTATGAAACCATGTTAGTATAGGGTTGAAATTCGTGCAATTGAGTTAAATTGTGGAACCAAGTTGTATTAAATTAATAATCATACCTATGCCCGAAGTGTGCATGAAAAGTGTTTGATAATATGCCCTAATGAATGAATGATGATCAAGTACTTAGTTTCCATGTGTCAAGATCATATCATGCCTCTTAAGTTATGTTATACATATTTGATTGAGATGATTCCCATGCTATTGCTTGATGGGATGTTCATAAGATTAGAAGCATGAAATTATGCCATTTTTATACGCATTACTATCCATGTACAACATTATTATGATCATATGCTTCAGGAAATTCCCAACTATGAAATTATGGATTGTTGATATTGGTCATATGATCAAAAGTGTAAAACCTTGTCAGTTTTATTCTACCGAGTCCTGGGGGTACTTGTACCCAATAATTTAGTTGTGTGCCTAGAACTATGTCATGTTTTCACAATACTCTAACTCAAGCCATGATCAGTAGAATTCAGTCAGTTACGTGACTCAGGAAAACTCAGTAAACTCAGTATCAGTCCAGTCCCATTTAGTAATCTCTGTAATCTCAAAAATCTCAGTGATCTCAATCTGTCATCAGGTCTCATTAGCATTCCATCAGTCAATAGAACTCAATAAACTCAGTTTAGCTCCGCTAAACAATACTATTAGTATCAGTTCAATTCAGTTAATTAGTTCAATGTCTATTCAGTTGGAAGTATGATTCAGCACAGAGTAAACCCAAGGATGGGGACTCACTTGTTATTCAGTAGAGGGTGTGATCCTTAGAAGCAATCCTTTTATTTTAGAACTATGTAGCCAGCGTAGGTTGAGATGTACCCCTATGCGTAGGGCTACTAATATATCTTGTTTGGGGTTATTACTGTAGGAGGGTTAAAGGAAGAGAATCCTATCAGAGAGAATTACCTCACAACTTGTCTTTACCCGTGGCACGGTATTGACACCTTTTCAGCTGGGTTTACAAGTTCAACCCCACCAGTTCAGTTCTAGGGCATGTCAATTAGATGATTACCTCCCACAGCCTGAGTTTTAGTCTCAGTCTTAGTAATAGAACTCAAATAGTTCTACAAATTTTAGGATAGTCACTCAGTACAGTACAGAACACAGCCAATTCCATCAGAACTTAGACTGTCAGATACAGTTGCTCATTATCAGTATACTAGTTATACAAAACTTATTTTATCAGTATTCAGACTCAGGATTGTCAGATACGGTCAATCAGATTAGTTCTTCATAATCAGAATTATAAAAAACAAATATTCAGATTATCCATATCAGTAAACTCAGTAGTCAGCTTACTAGTAATAAATTTAATCTGTATTCCAGTGATAGCAAACTCAGGTATCAATAAATCCCTATTATCAGTAGAATCAGTAGTCAAAACTTAGTATTTAGTCCTATCATGATGTCAGTCACAGTTATGTATTCATGCATGTATTATTACGTTCAAATCATTCAGTCGGTTAGTTTTGTCCATGCATATAAACCTCTTTGCATTCAGCCTATCTCACTTGCATACCAGTACATTCAAAGTGTTGATGCATTTGTGGTATGGTGTATTATACCATAGGTTCAGAGAAGCGAGCTCCAGAGCATCAGTAGTATCCCAGTTCAGCAGTCAGAGTCAGCAGTGAGTCCTCATCCTTCAAGGACATGATGATTACTTTATTGATTTTAGTTTTTATTTTATTCTTGTAGTTAGAGTTAGTTGGGGACCTGTCCTACCAACTCCCCCATTTTTAGATAGTTAAGAGACTTTCAGACTACAACATATTTTCATATAGTTTATGTCAGTTTTGGGTATTGTCATACCCCACTACAGATATTGTATTATATTCAGTATTAGTTCAGTTTTGAACCTTATAGCCTTACAGGTTATATTCCATATATTTACAGTGTATTATTCAGTGCTAAGTTACAAATATCAGTCATACGTTAGCTTGTGGTCCTTTGGGGTCATGAGCACTGTGTAATGTTATGGGTACCAGATTCAGGGTGTTACATGTAGTATATCTATAATCATCTCACATACAGGAGGCATAATATCAAAAAGTATGTAATCATCTCTCACATAGAAAGTATCTTATATCTAGGATGCATAATATCAATAAGCATATAATCATCTCTCATATAGGAGTTATCTCACATCTAAAAGGCATAATATCTAATATTATGTAATTATCTCTCACATAGGAGGCATCTCACATCGAATAGGCATAATATCCATAAGCATATGATCATCTCTCACATAGGAGACATCTCTTATCTAGGTGGTATGATATCAATAAGCATGTAATCATCTCTAACATATGAGGAATCTCACATCTAGAAGGCATAATATCAATAAGCATGTAATCATCTACAAGATATCTCATGTCAATAGGTTATACAGCATGACTTATGAGGAGTTTTACCTTTCTCGGCCAATTAGCATATCTAAGAGGAATAGCATCACTATTGGACAAACACCATATCTAATAGGAATAGCATCTCTGTAGGTCAGACGTCATATCAAGTAGGAAGTAGCATCTCTGTAGGCCCAAATATCATTATCCAGGAAAATACATCATCATTCAATAAGACACAGAGTAACCTTATAATTAGGTTTACTAATATCAACTACACCTAACATCTACAGCTAAGTCCAAAAGGCTAACACAAGTCCTGGCCTAAGTGATCCAAGCAATCCCACTTTTAATCCTTAATTTCCAGATTTAGGCAAACCATGCCCCAAACTAGGCTAAGGTATCTAGTTCAACTTCTAGATGTCAAGGTAGCAATAACCTATCCTAAGATAAGAACTTAATCTAGAAAAAAGGGCATTTAAGTCAACTTTACCCAATTACGGTTCCAGTACTACCACACTAGCCTAATAAGATTAAAATATGCTAATCATGCTTCCAACGATTAAACTACATCCCAACCTAGCATTATATCATATCTATGATACAAAAAGAATCTAAACTAAAGAGAGGGAAATAGGATTTTCAAGGGTTATAAACACACCATCTTATGGGTCAAAAACCCTCATTTAATCCCCAAACATCAACAATCAAAGCTAAGTTATTCTACTTATAATCAAGCCTAAAATCAGAATTCACATGCAATATATATCACACTTTATCTATGAAGAAGAGTAGACAAAAACCTACCTCAAAGCTGAACCATAAAACCTCACACCATGCACTATATGCTCGACTTTACTTCTTAATCCCCAAAATGCCATCACACTAACAAAACATAATATGAGTAACGATACCCATATTGAACTTTTGTGCTTCGTGTTCAAAAATGACACCAAAACCCTAAGTAGGTCCCACATATGGAAAATAGGTTTCCAAGGCCAACCTAATGTTTACACATGAACAAGGAATCATAATCCTTAAGAAATAAGTGAAAATTAAGCAAACTTTGGGCTAAAATCTAGCCCTAAGCTTAATTGGGATTTTGGGTCCAAACTAGGAAATTCAAGCATGAATTCAAAGGATTCTTACCTTAAATTTAAAGATAATAATTATGAAAGATTATAATCAAGCTCCCAAGTCACCCACCATGACCAATTTATGATTAGCACACCATATTAGGGTTTTTACGTCTCAATGGAGGAAGAAGATGGTCAATTCTCATAAAAAATAAGTATTTAAACAAGCCTTCCCAAGCCCTCAGCAAAGGCGATCGCGAACCCATATTTTCCTTCATCGCTAACCCATGGGTGCCGTGATCACGGCATAACGATTGCTTTAAAGCCACTGTAATCACGGTTCTTTTTGCACTAAATAAAATCTGAAACTTGGAACTTGATTCCAAGTTTCAGCCAATTCCTCGGGATGCATCCGAAATCCAATTTTCACAAACAAAATATGTAACCACACTAAATTTGATGTTTTGAATGTGTTGCAAAAGTCGTATTTTAAATTTGAGGTTGTTTTGATGAAATATGGGTCCTACACCTAAACTTTAAAATTTTTAACTTTCCAATCGATAGGTCAAAAAGAGCTTAGGTGCATTGGGACCCAAACCAAAGGTCTACCTATCCTAAAATCAATATTCTTGATCTATTGGCGTAGTTGGAATTTGCATCTAAGATTGTTTCACTGAATTTTTTACATGGTGGATATTTGGAACCAATGAAGACATTAAAACAAGGAATTAGCTCTAAAGACCAAACTAACTACCCGGTAATCGAACTGTCAGTCCCAACAAGTCATAAATGACTTAGGGTAGATATGGAGAAGCTAAAATTGTGAAGATAAGTATAAATATAGAGAATGACCAAAAAGGTCATAACATAACCCAAGTCTTGCATTTCATTAATATAACACCTAAAACCCATTGTAAATCTAACATAATATCATAAGAATTTTATTAGATAGCTCAATCTATCAAGTGTTAAACCTAGCCTACCTCGATGCTAAAGAAAACTCAACAGACCGCTAAACCACATTTTTTCCTTCCAAGAAACTTCCTCAAGATACCTAGCTTTTAAAAATACATTCTACTCATTAATACAAGAATAATGATACCTATATTGCACCATTGTGCTTTGGGTCCAAAAATCATACCAAAACCCCATATAGGTCCCACTTATGAAAATTGCATTTTCAAAATCAACCCACCATTCTTACAATCTCAAGGAACCATTACCCTCATAAATAAGTAAAACCAAGCTAAATTAGGGATAGAATTAAGACCTAATGGTTTTGGGGTTTAAAGCAAATAATAAAGAAATTTCACTAAGAAAAGGGAGAATTCTTACCTCAAATCAAAAATAATTGCAAAAATAAATGTTAATCAATCTCCCAAGTCAACCATCAGTCTTAATTTTGAGATATCACACTATTTAGGGTTATGAACTCAAGAAAGGGGTGATAAATGGTTGAATTTAAAACATTGGTTTCTATTTATACCCATACCACGTACTCAGGTCCCACTATCTTGGACCCAAACCTACAAACGATGCTTCTTGACGCAGAAAGTACGAGTTGTAATTTCACATATTCTCTGCGATCATGTTATCTTCCCATTCCAAGGGTACCATGATCGCGGCCCTGGGCTTGTGATTACAGTTACACTAGATGACATTTGAAACTTTGAAGTGTAAACACCTCGGGATTTATTCAAAATCCTATATATGCAAATGAACTATGTAACCATACTAAATTTAATATTCTAAATATGATAGAACACGCAGAATTTTCATCTAGGTTGTTTTGACCAATTGTGGGTCCCACACATATATTTCATTTCCTTAACTTTTCGACCAATAGGTCAAAATGAGCTCGGGTACCTCAAGACCAAATCCAAAGTCTACCTAACCTAAAATCAACATTTCAAAGCTATTGACATAATCAAAAGTTGCACACAAGATCGTAAAACTAAAGTTTTTTACTGGTGGCCATTTGGAACCATCAAAGACTTCAAAACAAGGAACCAACAAGTCATAAATAACTTGGGAAAGCTATAGAAAGGCTCTAATGTCAATAATAAGTGAAAACATAGAAAATAACCTGAAAGGTCCTTACGTGATGGTTATCAAATAAATGGTGATTAGCGGATATGTGGTGAATAGTTGTTAAATAATGACTGGAGGTTATATGATTACTAGTAATCAAATGGATTAGTTAATAAGATAATAAATGGTTATATGATGACTAATAAATGGTGGCTAGTGAGTATCAATGTTAAGATTGTTAAATGATGATAATATTATGGAATATGGGTACATTGTCAAATGTTGGCAAATGATCAATTGATGATAAATTATAGAATGATTTTTAAATAATGAGTTGGTTATTTGTAAGAAATAAATAATTATTTTATCCTATCTTTGAGTGTACTCTCCAGGCATATGGGAGTCTATGATAAGTTATTTACTTTCCGCACCAATTGGCATATGAGAGCCAATTTTGAGTTATGATTGCTTGTGTGATGCATTGTGATGTGTTATTATTCTGATTTATTACTTATATTACACAGCGATGTTGGCATGTGTTGATACCTTATATTATATTGCTATTCCGATTAAAGTACTTAATTTGTATAGTGATATTTGAGGTGATTTAGGTTCATTTCTATACCTTGTCTTAGTTATGATATCTTTTATTTTATCATACTTATATCATGATTTATCTTAGTCGGCTGATGATTCCTATTGAGTACCCATTGTGTTAGTACTATACTACACTTTTGTACCTTTTTGTTGCAGATCTGAGTACTAGCTATCCTCATTGATCATTGATTGTGTTGTGTTGAATTTTCTGGAGATAGAGTAAGATCTTGGAGTCGGAGTCACCTATTTAATTCTATCTTTTCATTTTTAGTCTTTAGTTATTGAGATAGATGTTGTTGACTATTTTAAGTCTTTGAGTTAAAAGATGTTCTTGCATTGGCTCTACCGGGTCGTGGGATGGTGTCTTGTATTGACTATTTTATCAATTTAGAACTTCTTGCTTATCTATAAGTGTGTTGTTTATTTACTTCTATGATTGGGCAATTTCCACCAAGTTAACCCATTTTATTTAGCTTTGAGCTACGATTTGGTTTATCTACTAGTGTGATAGAGTTGCTGCCCATCATGAATCATAAATTGAGTCATAACAAATTAGTATCAGAGCCTAGGTTACACCAGTATTGTTGGTACAAGAGCAAGTGTCTAGTAGAGTCCTATAGATCAGAACGATAATGTATGTTTTTTATCTTCGAGAGGATATGGGACATTTTTGGGAGTTTTTTACTTTGTTCACTCATATCATACTAAGAGTCTGAGTTGGTTTGTTAAGTATTCCTTTGATTTTACTCTTTTCCAAATGGTCAAGACACATGCTACTGCTACTTGAGACAAGGGTCTTGAGACCAAGCCTAGGGATCATACTCTTATTTATGGAAAACCTAGAAGTCATGGACTGTTATGTAATGTGTCCCAAGCTAGGGGCCAGGCTTTGCCGCCTTTCCCAAGTCGTATTCTAACTCTTGTGCTAGATATTCTTCCACCCCAACTAGAGGTGGGCTAGGAACCAACCTAGGCTCTACCAAGGTTTATATTAACTTTAGTGCTCAGATATGTATTGATTCAGATTTTGGGTTTAGTTGGTGATGCACCATCTGAGGGTGCTGCTTAGTCAACGATCAGAGTGGTACTGATGTGGGGGCGCAGCCTGTACTTATGACTTCCAGAGTTAGGGTTCCTCCTGTGTTGATAGTTTCTCAGCTAGTAGGTTCTCAACCAATGGTTGCTCAGCCCACTATGTCTTTTGAGGAGAAGAAGATATTGGTTAGATTCTTGAGATTAGCTCCGCCCAAGTTTTCTAGTGCATCAAGCGATGATGCATATGAGTTTGTAATTGCCTGTGAGGATTGGATCCATAATTTGGACCTTTTTGAGACTCACGGTGTAAATTACACCATATTTTTATTGGACTTGGCTTCTTGGCATTGGTGGAGAGGTAATATGGATTCTAGACCAATTGGATCTTCTCTCTTGATATGGGCTCAATTATCCAAAATTTTCTTAGAGAAGTACATACCTCACAGCTTTATAGATTATTTGAGGGATCAGTTCTCAAGATTAGAGTAGGGCTCCAAGATAGCTGCAGAGTATGAGGCTCATTTTCATGAGTTGGCTCGGCATGCAACTTCTATTCTAGATATTGAATATGAGAGAGTCTGTTGCTTTGATAGAAGGTTGAGAGTCCCTATTCATATGTCTACTCAGAGTTTAATTATTGTGGGTAGGTCTTTTTTTGAGGTGTTGGGTCACACGGATTGTAGAAGAGATGCACCATGAAGGTCGTAAGTACCGTAATAAGAGTCCTAGTTTTTAGGACAGATTTAGTGGGAACCGTTGTAGTTCCCAATCCAGAGTGTAATGACCGTTTAGTTCATTTTCCATATTTATGCATATCTTTATCATGTGAGCTTCTCCATAACTGCCCCAAGTTATTTATGACTTGCTTGGACTAATGGTTCAGTTATCGGGTAGTTCGTTTGCTTTTTAGTGTCAATTCCCTATTTTGAAGTCTTCAATGATTCCAAATGGCCACCGGGAAAAAACTTTAGTTAAACGATCTCAGATATGAATTTTGACTATGCTACTAGATCTAAATAATCAATTTTAGGCTGGGTAGACCTTTGGTTTGGGTCCCAATGCACCTGAGCTCATTTTGACCTATCAATGGAAAGTTTAAAATTTGAAAATTTTGGAGTGCGACCCACATTTGGTCAAAATTACCTCAAATTGAAAATCTGACTTTGCCAATGCGACTGGAACGTCAAATTTAGTGTGGTTACATATTTTATTTGCAAAAATTGGATTCTGGATGTATCCCGAGGCATTGGCCAAAACTTGGAATTAAGTTTTAGCTATCATTTAGTGTAGAAAAGTACCGCGATCGCGGTGGCTTCATAGTGATCATCATTTCACGATCACGGTACATGTGGTCTCATTATTGCCCTAGCTGAGGGCCTAGGAAGGGCTGCTTAAATACTCATTTTGGATGAGAATTGGCCATCTTCTTTCTCTATTGAGACCTAGAAACCCTAATATAGTGTGCTAATCACAAATTATTCATGGTGGGTGATGATGTGTGATATATATTACGTATGAATGTGGATGTTAATCTTGATTATGACTAGAATAACTTAGCCTTGATTGTTGATGTTTGGGGATTAGATGATGGTTTTGGACCCATAAGATGGTAAGTTTATAACCCTTATAGATCCTATTGCCTTCTCCCTACTTTACACTAGTTTTTATCATGGATATGATATAATGCTAGGGTTGGGATGTGGTTTTAGCATTGGAAGCATGATTAGCATATTTTAATCTTATTAGGCTAGTATGGTAGTACAAAAATTGTAATTGGGTAGAGTTGACTTAAATTCCCTTGTTTCTAGATGAAGTTCTTATCTTAGGATTGGTTATGGATTGATTGATATCTAGAGGTGGACATCTAAGTTATATGGTGGCTAGTTGTCTATTAGGTTACTATTGCACTTGATGACTAGTTTATGATGTCGATTAGTTGTTAAACGAGAAATGTGTATTAATGAGGCTTGATAATAAGAGATGTTAGTGATAAGAGATGACTTAATAATGATGATGAATAGATGATAAACGTGGGATTATTAGTAAATGATGGTCAGTTAACGAATGGTGTTAGTTTATAAAATATGGTTAGATGATAAATGTTAATGTAGTTGCTAATAATGATTAACGTCTATAGGTTGATTAGTTGATAATGATGATTAATGGATAAATAAATATTTTGGCTTAATGATGAATCTTGACTAGATGTTAGTTATTGGCTACTAAATTAATAATAGTTAGTTTTTGTCCTATGAATAAGGATTATGTGAAGGATAATGTTTAGGCCAATAATTAGAGGTCTTGTGAAGACTAATAAATTAGTGGTTTAATGATCATAAGTGGTAGTTAGCTAATAACGAATGGTTGGGAAGTATTGAAAAGTTTTACATTTTTATGACGATACGATTATGATTATGGGTATATTAACAGGCTTGTAGATTTACCCTTCTTTTGCCACGTCTTGAGCTCGTGCACCTATTATATGTCTATAATTACATGTGTATTGATGTTTATAACATATATTTATACCAAGCAAGTCCGAAGGATATTGTGATGATATATTGATACCTAGTGAGGTCAGAGGATATTGTAATGATATATTGATACCCGACAAGGCCGGAGGATATTGTGATGATATATTGATACAAAACAAGGCTTGAGAATATTGTGATGATATATTGATATCCGGTAAGGCCGGAGGATATTTTTATGATGATATTGATACCCAACAAGGTCGGATGATATTGCGATGATGCATTGATATTCGACAAGGTCGGAGGTTAATTATATTGATGATGGTCATGATGATGACAGTTATGATGGAGATGGTTATGATGATGATATTTTATATCTTGCAAGTGTACACATCAGTTTACGTGGTCTACCAAGTAATATAGTAGCCTTAAAGAAAACTGAATATCAATCCCACAGAGACTTGTTCCAGCAACTATCAAATTCTAGTTCACTTATTAAGATTAACTTGATCAGATGTAACCAAAGAGAGTTTTGAGATTTGTAAAACTAAATGCAAAGTAAACAGTGCGTAAAATAAAAGACTTGGGACAATCAATAGAGTAAAGCCCAGGGTTACAGCATTTCAAACAATCATACTATGTTAATGAACTTCATTCATTAACTCGCTTATCTTGGTTATTGATTCGTAGGGTTTATCGCATGATCATGGTCTCCCAACCTCTAATCGTTTACCTAACTTGGATATTACAACTACATCATTGAGAGGGGATGTAATAGTCCAATTAAGTGCTTAAAGTTGTCCTCCTATATGTGAACAAAGCAAGGCTTCTAGGTATATCCCTTTCCTAGACGCTAATTTAAATTCCTTATTTCATAAAGGAATTAGAACCTTACTTTGTTTATCCCTACGTTCTATCTTCCAATTCCCCCTCCCGAGATCATAATATCAATAATAAATATATTCTATGGACCATGAATCCTTAAAATATATAAAACAAGGATAAACACACAACCAAATATGATAAGCAAATCAAACAAAATTAATTCAAAACGATAGTACTCATGTTCTTGGCTCTAACCCCGAAAAGGGGACGTTTAGCCACTAATCGACATAACCATAATCAAACTAGTTAAATACAAGTTATGATCTACTAAAAATCTAGATAAATAATAATAAAACCTAAAAGTTGAGTTACATCAGCCTCCTTAATCTGCAAAGACATTTAAAAGTATGTAACATAACATGTGCGAGTCCTATATATAGTAGTAGACAATTGGCCATGTAAGGAATGAGCTCGCATCGCACTTTTTGCAAAGGGGGAGTGGAGCTTACAACACGAGTTTTAAAAAGGTTATGTGGAGCTCGCAACACGATCTATGGAAATGAGGACTTGAGCTCGCATCGCAAGCTGAACGCGAGTGCTCTTTGGAATTTGCCTTCCACGCCTATTTTTTACCTTATGCCTTTTCCCTTTAATTCATTGCCTTGTGGTGTTATTTACCTTCAACTTCATACTTTTGTATTATCAATATATCCTTAAAATCAACTCACCAAGCATACTACAACATCATACACCACGGATAAGAGCTCAAAACAACAAAATAACAGGAACGATGAATTAGAAACTCGAGCTAAGACTAGGCTAGCCCTTATTAATCTTCAATTTATTGTTTTAACTCATGCTTGATTCAATTGACTCTTTAATAATTCATAATTTTGATGATTTTCTAGCACCTTTTAAGCCTAAACTATCATACTTTTCCATTGATATTATGTTAATCTCATACCAAATGCTCATTTATGTAGGAAAAATTAAAAAGGAAAGATGAGCAAGTCATTCAAGTCAAAAAGAGAAGAAATATAACCAAAAAAGAGTAAAATTTGAACTGCAGGCCCAGAAATTGACCCTCAGTTACCACGATCGTGGCCTGAGAGTTGCGATCACATCCAGTCAATAAGCCAGCATGAGGGCAATTGCAATATGACTACCGCGATCACACCAGATGCAAATGCGGTCAAGGAGTGGCGATCGTAGTTAAGCGAAAAAGATTCAATGGAAAAATTGTAATTCGACTAAAAAGACCAAGAGCAAGGTGGCATTTTTGTAATATTTGTCAACTAAGAAATTTGGGGCAAATTTAAGGGGTTTTGTAGCTCATTCTCATCCATTATTCTACAACTCTACCACCCATCTTTAGTCTAGGGTTTTTGTAATTTCTTGGATCTTAGAGCAAGACTTGTACTAATTTTGAGTTAAGAAGACATTCGAGTGACTTCTAAGTATAGATTTGGTTTCACCCATTGAAGATTCATTGGATTCTAAAGTGTGGTTTGTACTCTCTTTATTTTCTTATGGATAACTTTGATGGAAATATTGATTTATTTATGTTTATTATCATTATGAGTTCCCAGATTTACCTATTGGGGTTATGCTTGACTAGGGTGCAATTGTGTGTGGATTGTGATAATTTTTGTAATGCCTCAGATCTGGTACCCGAAATGCTACATGGTGCTCATAACCCGAAAGGAACACAAGCTAACCCGTGACTGATATCTGTACCTCTATACTGGATAACATACTGTATGATTACGGAAACATGAACTAAAAGGTCATAAGGTTCAAGACTGTAACATAACTAATAAAGATATAACATCTGAATATGGTATAAAATACCCAAAACAAAATTGAAATAACATGATAGTCTGAACATGATAGTCCGGAAAGCCTCTAACTGACTGAACTGTCTGAATGAGCAGTTAATAGGACATGTCCCCAACTAACTCCAACTAATAAATTACTTAATGAGATAATAAATAAATGATCATGTCCTCGAGAGATGAGGACTCACTGCTAACTCAAACTGCTGAGACTGGAATGCTACTGATGCTCTGGAGCTCGTGCTTCTAAACCTATGGTATAAGACACCATAGCACAAATGCGTCAGTACTTTGAATATACTGGTATGCATGTGAGGTAGGCTGAATGCATGGGGTTCATATGCATGAACAATACTAGCTAACTGACTAATATGAATGTGAGAATACATGCCTGAATGCATAGTACTATATCTGAGATCGTGATAACATGAATTTACTGATAACTAACATGACTGATAACTGAATTCTGATGGCTTGTATAACTGATAACATGAGTGACTATATCTAACAGTCCTGAATCTGATGGAACTACCTGAGTTTCATACTAGTCTGAGTTGACTGTATCTGACAGTCCTGAATTTTGTAGAACTATCTGAGTTCTAATACTGAGACTGATTGAATATAGCTGATAGTCCTGATTCTGTAACCGAAACTGTGAGAAGTAGTTATCTAACTGACAAGCCCCTGATACGTTATTATTGCTGAGTTGGGGTCCAATATATAGCCCCAATTAAAAGGGTGTCAATACCGCACCACTAGTAAGGATAACCTGTGAGTAACCCTCATATAACAAGTAACTCTAGTGAGAACGATGGGAACCCTCATATAATAGGTTAAGCCACCTCATCTACCCTCATATAGCAGGATATAATGTCTCAATCTATGTTGGCTGCGTAGTTCTGGAATGCAAAGATTGCTTATAAGAATCACACCCTCATATAATAGGTGAGTTCCCATCCTTGGGTTCACTCGGTGCTAATTCCTACTCCTATCTAAATAGACACTGAACATGATTAACTAAACTGGACTAGACTAAATTCATGGAGTTCCGTTAGCTAATGGAATACAATTGAGATTATTGAATTACTGAACTTTCCTGAGTCACATGACTGAATGGGTTCTATGGACCATGGCTTGACTGAGGATATCGTGAAAACATGACACTAAATCTAGGCACACAGCTATATTTTTTGGGTACAAGTACCTCTAGGACTCGATGGAAGGAAACTGACAAGGCATGAATTATTGAATACATGAACAACATTAACAATCCATAATACAATAGTTGGAGATATTTCATGGGCATTTGATTATCATAGCTTGGTACGTGAATAAGATAGCATGTTTACTTAGCATAATTTTATAAGGCTAACTCATGAGCAATCCCACAAGCAATTTCAATACATAATAATAACATGGAAGTCATTTTGAACATAAGGTTAAAGCATACATTGTCATTTGGGTCAAAATTTAGCTATAGTGCATAATTTCTATCCCTTTAGGCATTTTATCAAACACATTACATGCATAACTTAAGGCATAGGTGAAATCATCAAATTTTACAAATCATAAACCACCAAATTCATGGATTTCAATTTATATGCTAACTTAGTTTTCATAATTTCATATAAGGATCCCAACGTAGGAATCAAACAATGGCTATCACATAACTTGAGCAACCCACAACATAATAATCATGATGCATAATTTAAAATAGGGTTCTTGAGCTTTATGGATGAAAGGAATCCATAAATCAACACAACGCATACCTTAGTTCTTGATTTAGAGAAGAGTGACGGAGAGACTTTCTTGAAATTGAATCCCCAATTAAAACCCTAGCTTGTTCTTGAGAGAAAATTGAGAGAAACTAGTATATTTTGGGTTCCAAATAGCTGAATATCGTGTTAAAGGGCTTAAATAGGGGTGGGAAATTAACCCTTTTAACATTGGATGAGTCTTTTAATTTCAGTGAAATTTTCTCGAATTGGACCACTGGCGCGACGCAGCGCTATCGCGCTGTGTCACTGGAATTTGACAACTGGGAAATTAAGGGATGGCGCAACACAGAGCCATCGCATTGCCACTTTATTTGAGACCTGAAAGTTTAGCACTACGCGCCACTATCCCAGACACCTACTAGAATTTGACAATTGCCATTTTCTCCTGTGGCGCGGAGCACCACTGACTAATATGGTATTTTTTTACGATGGGAACTTGAAATAGTCATAACTTCTTACTCGGTTACTGGGTTTAGGTGAATTTTATATCGATGGAAAGGTTATTGAATTTCCCACATAAAAAAAAGTGAAAATCTTAAAAATTCCTCATGGAATAAACATCATTCAATTTAGAAGCTAATACTTGAAATTCTTGAGAAAAAATTTGTTAGAAAACTTTGGGGTATTATAGTATCTCCCCTTTGGAAACATTCGTCCTCGAATGAGACTGACTGAGAGGGGAGAAATGATAAGCTGAAGTATATACTGAAAATGAACACTGAAACATGACTACATACCTGACATTTCAAAGATTCATAAAGAGCATGCATATCTGATGCATGATTTCATGACTGAGCGGATACATGGATACATGAATGCATGACTGAGAGTACTAATAAGTTGATCACACATATCTGATGCATGAATACATGACGGAACTGATTACATGACTGAGATTTCTAAAAATTGAGTCTTCTCACAAGGATAATACATGTTTGATGCATGAACATATGACTAATCTAATGCATGAACATATAATTGGATATGCAATGGTACTTAGTACCAACTTTAAAATGCAATCCTAAACATGAGACTAATACCAAGTCGTAACTAAAATCTTGACATAAAAAATGAAAAGCTTAAGGAACATTGTTACCTTGAGCTTGATATGAGTTGGCAGAGAAGAGGTGAGAGTACTTGGTACGCATGTCTGCTTCTTCTTCCTAAGTAGCTCCATCAATCGACTGATTCCGCCAAAGAACTTTGACTAGAGGGACTTATTTATTCCTCAATCTATGGGTCTGGTAGTCTAGAATTTTTACTGGAATCTCCTCATAAGAGAGCCTATTCTGAATATCTATTCTATGAAAAGGGACTACAACTATTGGGTCACCTGCACACTTCTTGAGAAAAGAGACATGGAAAACTGGATGAACTGAGGCTAGATCTGAAGGCAATTTGAGCTCATAAGCTACCTTGCCGAAGAGACTAAGAATTTTGAAGGGACCTACATATCAGGAACTGAGCTTTCCCTTCTTGCCAAACCTTTTCACTCCCTTCATGGGAGAGATTTTTAGATAGACATAGTCACCAATCTTGAACTCAAGATCCTTTCTACGCATATCTACATAAGACTTCTGTCGACTCTGAGCAGCCCAGAGTCTTTCTCTGATCAACTGGACTTTCTCTAAGGTATCGAATACTAAGTTCATCCCTATAACTGAGGCCTCACTAACTTTGAACCAATCGATTAGAGATTTGCACCTCCTCCCATAGAGATCTTCAAATTGAGCCATCCAAATACTGGAATGATAGTTATTGTTGTATGCAAACTCAATCAATGGAAAGTGGTCATCCCAACTACCCTTGAAATCAATTGCACATGAACTTAGCATATCTTCTAGAGTCTGGATGGTCCTTTCTACTTGACTATCTTATAGAGGATGAAAGGCTGTACTGAGATGAATTTGGGTACCACAACCCTTTTGAAATACTTTCCAGAAATAAGAGGTGAACTGGGTAACTCTGTCTGAGATAATAGATAATGGAACACCATGCAACCTAACCAACTCTCTGATGTAGAGTTTGGCATAACCCTCGGATGAATAAGAGTTATGAACTGGGAGGAAATGAGCTGACTTAGTCATCCTATCTACAATGACCCAAACTCAATCATACTGATGACGAGTTTGAGGCAAACCGTCCATGTTTATTTCTTACCACTTCCATGTAGATAGGTCCACTAGGATTCTGATTCTCTATCTGAACCTGCTGACATGTATAGTACTTGCCACAAACTCTACAATATATCTCTTTATCCCACTCCACCAATAGATCTCCCGTAAGTTGTGGTACATCTTTGTGGCCCCTGGATGAATAGAGTACGGCACACCATGCACTTCTGCAAGAATTTGCTACCATAAGTCATCTACAGCTAGAACACATAGATGACCCTGACAACGCAGAACACCATCTCTCGTTTGTGAGAAAACCTTCACTTTTTGATCCATAACTGACTCTTTCAACTTAACTAAACTGAGATCTCTATCTTGATTTTCTTTTACCTCAGAAACTAAAGATGATTCTAAACTACTCTAAACCCATATATCACCCTCCTCTGTATCGACTAAGCGAACGCCTAGTATGGAAAGTTGATGGACTTCCTAAGTTAACTTTTTCTTACTGTCCTCAACTAGAGCAACACTACCCATAGATAGTCTACTGAGAGTGTCGCCCACTATATTGGCCTTTCCCGAATGATAAAAGACACTAAGAGTGTCAACATGAATTCTGATAGCTGGTAAAACTGATAACATATGTGATTGTATCTGACCGTCCTGAATCTGAGGGAATTAGCTGAGTTTTGTACTATTTTGAGTTAACTGTATCTGATAGTACTAAATTTTGTTGAACTATCTGAGTTCTAATACTGAGACTTATTAACAATATCTGACAGTCCTGATTCTATAACTGAAACTGTGGGAATTAGTTATCTAACCGACATTCCCCTAATATGCCATTATGGCTGAGTTGGGGTTCAATCTATAACCCCAATTAGAAGAGTGTCAACACCACACCACTAGTAAGGACAATCTGTGAGTAACCCTCATATAATAGGTAACTCTAGTGAGAATGATGGGAAACCTCATATAATAGGTTAAGCCACCACATCTACCCTCATATAACAGGCTATGATGTCTTAATCTACGCTGGCTACGTAGTTCTTGAACACAAGGATTTCTTCTAATAATCATACCGTCATATAACAGGTGAGTTCCCATCTTTGGGTTCACTCGGTGCTAATTCCTACTCCCATCTGAATAGACACTGAACATGATTAACTGAACTGGACTAGAATGAATTCATGGAGTTCCATTAGCTGATGGAATAATATTGAGATTACTGATTTACTGAGCTTTCCTGAGTCATATGACTGACTGGATTTTATGGACCATAGATTGACTGAGGATATTGTGAAAACATGACACCAAATCTAGACACACAGCTATATTTTTTGGTTATAAGAACCCTCAGGACTCAATCGAAGGAAACTGACAAGGCATGAAATTATTGAATACATGACCAATATCAACAATCCATAGTAAAATAGTTCGAGATATTTCATGGGAATTTGATTATCATAGCTTGGTATGTGAATAATATAGCATGTATGCTTAGCATAATTTTATAAGGCTAACTCATGAGAAATCCCGCAAGCAATTTCAATACATAAGAATAAAATGGAAGTCATTTTGAACATTAGGTTAATGCATACACTGTAATTTGGGTCACAATTTTGCTATAGTGCATAATTTCTATCCCTTTAGGCATTTTATCAAACACCTTACATGCACAACTTAAGGCATAGGTGAAATCATCAAATTTTACAAATCCTAAACCACCAAATTCATGGATTTCAATTTATATGCCAACGTAGTTTTCATAATTTCACATAAGGATCCCAACATGGGAATCAAACAACAGCCATCACATAACTTGAGCAACCCATAACATAATAATCACGATTCATAATTTAAAATAGGGTTCTTGAACTTTATGGATGAAAGGAATCCATAAATCAACACAACGCATACCTTAGTTCTTGATTTAGTGAAAATTGATGGAGAGACTTTCTTGAAATTGAATCCCCAATTGAAACCCTAGCTTGTTCGTAAGAAAAAATTAAGAGAAACTAGCATATTTTTGGTTCCAAATAGTTGAATCTTGTGTTAAAAGGCTTAAATCGAGGTGGAAAATTGATCCTTTTAATCCTGGATGCGTCTTTTAAATTCAGTAAAATTTTCCCAAATTGGACCCCTGGCGCAACACGGCACTATCGCACCATGTCACTGGAATTTACGACCTGGAAGTTTGGCACGACGCGCCACTATCGCGAACCCCTACTAGAATTTGACAATCACTATTTTCTCCTGTGGCGCGGCGCGCCACTGTCTTATGTGGTGCTGTTTTACGATGGGAACTTGAATTAGTCATAACTTCTTATCCGATTATCAGATTTAGGCAAATTTTATATCAATAAAAAGCTTATTGAACTTCTCACATGACGAAAAGTCAAAATCTTGAAAATTCCTTATAGAATAAACATCATTAAATTTAAAAGCTAATACTTGAAATTCCTAAAACAAAATTAGTTAGGAAACTTCGGGGTATTACAATTTTTGTGTAGAGTTTGTTAATGATGGGTTATGTCTTTGTTTGATTAAATTGATTGGGATTTGATGGTGAAATTCCAAAATACCTAAATGGGTTTGATGGGTGAAAGCTCCAAACTCTAGAAAGCTTAAGGCTATCTTCAAAAGAAAGGTTTTGGGTGAAGTTTAGGAATCCATGTCATGCTCGAAAGAGGGGTGTGAAGACCAAAATAATGGTAGACAATTATGTTTGTAGTTTACAAATCTATCACTTTATTAGACATAAGGGTGGTTGTGAAGATAACTTTACCATGGGTATCATCCTAGAAATAGGGATTCCTTGATTGAGGTATTGGATGGTTTTGATTGATACACTTGTTAGGTGCTCGAAAGAGCCAATTGGTGAAATCTTTGTGGTTTTTTTGAAAAATTAGCCTCATGGACATTAGACCTAGACTACCATATCATCAATGATTAGAATTTGCATCGAATTATCATGTTCCCATGAATATTTTGCCCCTATGAAAGTATAATCCCAAGATCTGTTTTAATTGATTACACTCAAATTGTTCTTAGTCTCGAATTAGTCCCTTAGAAGCCTAAGAATTACATTTGCATTCGACACGATTGAAAACCCCCCAAACCATTTTTGTATCATAGGTTTGAATTCGGCAAGCACTTCTATTTTGAACTAACTCAATCACTACTCACATTGTTCCTCGTGGATTCAACCCCGACTCTTAGCTGGGTATATATATATTGACAATGACTGACTTGTACTTAATCGACGTATAAGTTGAGTATTATCACCCTTGACCATTATAAACAAGGTTTTCCATACATAAATACACAATTAAACTATTTGGAACTCATAAACACCTAGAATCCATTGCGATAGACTAGATGAACACCTAGATCAAGCTCGTAACACTAGTTTTCTCAGTTGAATTCTAATTGAACGATTTAAGCACAAACTTTTTTGAAAATACTTTAAACATTATAATCACCTACTTTAACACTTAAATGCTTAATTATATTACCATTCACTCATTAAGCACACGATTTGTTATCAAAACAAGGCTAAATAGGATGGGATAACAACTCTAGAATGCATAAATACACCCAACATCACCACCCCACACTTAAAGCCTTGTTCATCCTCAAACAACTCTTTACTCTAAGCATCATAAGTTGAGGATACTCTGCGCTTCTACTGCATGCAAGACACTCAAGCTAGTACTGTAATGACTACACAGAATACAAGATTCTACACCAAGCATGTTATATACATAATTGATAGTTCAAGAATACTACTTCAAAACATCCTGGACTCAAGAATTGACTTACCAAATTGACAAATTCATGCATATTTCTCAATAAAATATATTATACAAATAACCCACATTCATCAACTATGTACCCTCACAAGAAAAGAGTTACCCATAAGCACTCATATAAATGCAATTCACAACACAATGGGTACAAGAATCAAGTTATGTTCACTCTCCCAAGGAATTCACAAGTTACACATAATGAACCATAGGCTTTCCCTTAGTGTAGTACTCCACTAATATCGAAATGTTGAAGTTTAGGATCAAATAGGTCTTTAATGGTTGTAATATAGGCTAAGGGATGAGTAGGAACTATTTTAGACCAGAATTGTGACTATCTTCCCTAAGCGCTTTAATACATCACCTTATACATTTAAAACAATATCTAGCAACCCATGTACACTACTTTTATCTACCACATCTTATGTTTTAACCCATCTCATTAAGCTTGCTCATATACATTATGGTAGGAGTATACTATGTATATATCATTCAATTTTGCCATTTTTCACACCCATTGAGCACTACCCACCCCTTTGATAGCCACCCTCAACTTAAGCCATTTTTTCTAATTGAGGTACACATTGTCCAAGGAGGACTAGGGCCAAAGCAGGTTCATTATAACACAACTGGGCTAAAAATGGGAACTCTTATTTTCTTTTTTCTTAAAGCACAACCCAACTATAAGTCATCCATATTTCTTCATCTTTTTCCTGACAATTAGAGGCAATGTTCTTATTTGAATTTGTCCTCTTGAGTGTGCACTCTTAAGTTCAACAAAAATTTCAATTTTAGCCTTTTCAGTCTCATTAATCTGCATCATATTGGGCTTAGGTGGTTATGGCTTAGGCTGCTCAATAAGGAAGTTCGAAGAGTTCTTTTGTAGAAAAGTTTGTACCACCCCACACTTATCCCCATCAATCACAGTAATCATGCACAAGTATTTGTAATGGTATAGTGTGTTAAGATAATTGTTCACTTTAAAAAATGTCTCTTCATTCTCTAACCTTATTATGAGCATGCCCCTTCTCACATCAATCAAAGCTCCTCACATTACTAAGAATGGATGTCCTAAGATGATTGGTACTCTTTCATCTGCCTGTAAATCTAAAACAATAAAGTCAATAGGAATAATAAACTTACCAATCTTTATGAGAACATCCTCTATGACTCTTTCAGGATGGGCTATAGTCTCGTTTGCCAGTTGCAGTAGCAAGAGCTCGGTCTAGGATTTCCCAAGCGCAAAGTATTGAACAAAGAGAAGAGCATCAAGTTGATACTTTTCCCTAAATCACTAAGTTCGTGAACCATCTCATTATTTCAAATCCAAATGGAGAGAATGAACTTCCCAAGGTCCTTAAGCTTTCTTGACATATTTTGAGTCACCAAAAACCTACACTCTTTGATAAGTGCTACCGCCTCCACATCCTATAACTTAACTTTATTAACAACCATATATCTTAAGTACTTAGCATGCTGCTTGAACATTCCCTGCAAAATATCTAAAAGAGGTAAGTTAATGTGTACCTCTCTGAACGTGTCAAAGAAATTCTTGAAGCATGCATTCTCCTTTACATTTATATACTTCTGTGGGAAAGGTAGTTGTGGGATCTTCTTCATTTCTTTAGAAACTTTTACTTTTGAGTACTTAGACCTCCTTAATTTTTTTAGCAACTTTTCCATTTACCTATTTAGACACCATATCAGTATCTACCTTCTTAGTTTCCTTTAGAGGTTTTTCATTAAGCTCTTTACCACTCCTTAAAGTGATTGTCATAACTTGTTTTGGATTTTCAGTACCACTTAGCAGCCCATCTTAAGTTCTAGTATTGTATGCCTGATGTATTTTACCTAACTACAATTCCAAGCTCCTTGTAATGATTTATGGATTATTCATATCTTCTACCAATTTTGATTGGGCAGCTAGATATTGTTTCATCATCTCCTCTAAATTGTTATTTATGGTCTGATTTACTTGAGCTTGGGGTTGCTGAAACTACTAATGCTAATTGTTCTATGCTGGATTTGGTGGCTGAGTTTGCCACTTCATGTTGTAGGTGTTCCCATAATTAGTCCTCTGAATATTGCTCAAAAAAATCATAGACTCAGGATTAGCAGCACATATATATGCAGAATGACCACTATTTCCACAAACTATACACCAAGTGTTTGTCCGCTGAATTGTATTCACTGTGGTTACAGGCTGTGTGGCACTCAATTTTATATTGCTAAGTTGCATAGTCAACTGATTTTGAAATGTAGCAATATGAGTAGATATTGTGGTAAACTGGTCCACCTCCAAAACTCCTGCACCCTTTTTAGTAGCACTCCTTGATTCTGAATGCCATTCAGGATTACCTTGTGCAATTTAGTTCAACAAAGTATACAGATCATCATACATCATCTCTAGAGCTTGACCACCTACAGTTGAATCTAACAAAATCTTTGTGTTACGGTTAAGTGCCTCAACAAAAGTAAGAGTTAATACTTTATTGGGGTGTGGACAGTCCAGTAGTAGATCCTTTAAACCCTCTTAAGCATGATATAAATTTTTGTCTGGCTTCTGTTCGAAGCACACAATATCACTATAAAATCTCCCAGTCATGCCAGATGGGAAAAATTGGATGAGAAATCTCCGAGGTAAGTCATCTCATGATGTGATTGAATTTTCTGGCTCAGCATTCAACAACTTTCTTGCTTCCCCTAATAGTGAAAAAGGGAATAGTGCCAGCCTCACATAGTCAGTTGACACACCCGTAGGGATGAATGTGTCACTGATCTATAGAAAGTCTCATAGGTGGACTTGTGGATATTCATGAGAAAGCCTAATAAACTGTCCACTGCTGATCAGAAGCTACATCATATTCTGTTTGAGCTTAAAATTACATCCAATAGTCGATTTCTAAAAAGAGGAGGTCAAATTTGTCAGAAGTGGATTGCCACTTCTCTAACTGCCTTGCAAGCAACTTATTCTTCAGCCATGAGAGCAGGATTATCTTGATCTTCCTATATTTGTGTAATACCAGGGAGAAGGATCGCTTTACTCCTTCATTGATGGATGTGTTACTTAGGTTCGGGGCTTGGTTCAACCAATTTGCTATCCCTTGCCAGCTTACTAGCTTGAAAACCTATTTCCTACAAGTACAAAACCAAGACCAAGTGTAAAACACCAAAGAAATCTAAAAAGTGAAACTAAAATTAAAATAGTTGCCAAATTATAAGTCTCTGGCAATGGCACCAAAAACCTAACAGTACCCAAGCACATACTCATGTGTACATGGTCTACCAAGTAATATAGTGTCCTTAAAGAAAGATGGATATCGCTCCCACAAAGACTTCTTCCAACAAATATCAAATTCTAGCTCACTTATTATGATTAACTTGATGTGAAGTAACCAAAGAGAGTTTGGAAATTTGTAAAACTAAACTTAAAGTAAATAGTGTGTAAAATACAATATTTGGGACAATCAATAGAGTAAAGCCCAAGGTTAAAGCACTTTTAACAATCATACTACATTATTGAACTTCATTCATTAACTCGCTTATCTTGGTTGTTGATTTTTAGGGTTTATCGCATGATCATAGTCTCCCGACCTCTAATCGTTTACCTAACTTGGACATTACAACTACATCATTGAGCGGGGATGTAATAATCCAATTAAGTTCTTAAATCTATCCTCCTACATGTGAACCAAGAAAGGCTTCTAGGTACATCTATGTCCTAGACGCTAATTCAAATTCCTTATTTCATAAAGGAGTTAGAACCTTACTTTGTTTATCTCTACATTCTATCTTCCAATTCCCTCTCCCGAGATCACAAGGTAGACAATAAATATATTCTAAGGGCCATGAATCCTTAAAATAGTTAAATTAAGGATAAAAACACAACCAAATATGATAAGAAAATCAAATGAAATCAATTTAAAATGATAGTAGTCATGTTCTTGGCTCTAACCCTGGAAAGGGGTCACTAATCGACATAACCATAATCAAACTAGTTGAATACATGTTATGATATACTAAAAAGATAAATAAATAGTAATAAAACCTAAGATATGAGTTGCAGAAGCCTCCTTAATCTCCAAAGACATTCAAAATTATGTAACCTAACATGTACGAGTCCTATTTATAGCAGTAGACAATTGGTCATGTAGGGAATGATCTCGCATCGCACTTGCTACAAAGAGGGAGTGGAGCTTGTGACACGAGATGTGGAAATGTGATATGGATCTCATGACATGAGCTGTGGAAAGGATGACTTGAGCTCGCATTGTGAGATGAACGCCATTGGTCTCTGGAATTTTCCTTCCACGCCTATTCTTTGCCTTATGCCTTTTCCTTTTAATTCCATGCCTTGTGGTGTTCTTTTCCTTTAATTTCCAGCTTGTTTATCATCAATTTATCCTTAAAATCAACTCACCAATCATCCTAAAACATCATAAACCATATATGAGAGCTCAAAACAACACAATAACAAGAACAATGTACTAGAAACTTGAGCTAAGACTAGGCTAGACAATATTAATCTTAATTTATTTTTTTGACTCGTGCTTGATTCAATTGACCCTTTACCATTATAAAAAAGTTTTTCCACATATAAATACATAATTAAACCATTTGGAACTCATTAAATACCATATAATCCATCACCATAGACTAGACAAACACCTATCTCAATCTCGTAATACTAGTTTTCTTTGTTGAACTCTAATTGAAAGATTTAAGCAAAAAATTGTTTGAAAACAATTTTAAACTTTATATCACCTACTTGAACACTTAAATTCTTATTTATACCATCATTCACTCATTAAGTATACGACTTGTCCTCAAAACAAGGCTAAATAGGCTAGGATAACAACTCTAGATGCATAAATACACCCAACATCAATACTGTGTTATTGATTATGTACTTCGCATTTATTCTTGTATGTGCATCGCCTATCACTTATATTCACCTATGTCTATTAGCCGGTATGGGGTGGTTGCATAGATATGGGTAAAGATCATGCCTTGTGTTATTGTATGTTGATTGAACCTTTCGAGTCTAGGGTGGTAGGGGTATGCATAGGCTCGACTAGGTATTTGGTTGTCTTGAGTAGCCAGTCATTCACGTTATTGATATTGTTTTTATCATTGTTATGATCATTATTATAGATAACTTATGACAGATTGGTCATTGATTTGGTATCAAGATCTGAGGTATGTCTATGCCCTCTTCTATCTTATGATGGTACTATTATACACAATTATTTCATGTTTAGCTATTTGAATTAGAATCCCTAAGTATGATAGTATTAAATCCTGGTAGTATTACAATGAGGTCCTAGAATGAGGATATGATGATCTAGGTTATACTTAAGATGACCTCGCGTTTATATGTATATACATATTTATATATCTAGAAATATGAAGATATGGTACTATCATATATCCCTTTCTTTATTGTAATTTGTAAAGAAGAAGGATGGTTCCATGCATAAGTGCATTGATTATAGGCAGTTTAATAAGGTGATGTTCAAGAATTATTATCCTATGCCTCGTATTAATGATTTTTTTGACTAGATCTAGGGTGTTTCTATGTTTTCTAAGATTGATTTGAGGTCTGGTTACCATTTTTTGAGAATTCAGACTAAGGATATCCCGAATCTAGCTTTTAGGACCATCTATGGTAACTATGAATTCTTGGTGATGTCCTCTGGGTTGTCTAATTCCCTAGCCGCATTTATGGATTTGATGAACCGAGTATTTATGCCTTATTTAGACTCATTTGTGATTGTGTTCATTGATGACATTCTTATGTATTCGGGTAGTAGTGAGGAGCTTGTGCAGCATTTGAGGATCGTGCTCCAGCCTTTGAGAGAATATTTGCTTTTCGTTAAGTTCCAAGTCTGATTTTGACTTGAATCAGTGACATTCCTTGTAAGTGTGGTGTCTAAGTAAGGTATTATGGTAGACCCTCTAAGATAGAGGTGACTAACAATCGGGATAGACCTCATCTCTACCTAAGGTTCATAGCTTTATTGGTTTCACTGGTTATTATAGTAGCTTTATTGAGGGCTTTGCTACTATTTTATCCCCTATGGCCAGGTTAAATTGGAAGGAGGTTCCTTTTCAATGGTCTAAGTAGTGTGATTCAAGCTTGTAAAGCTCAAGGATTTCCTTACTTCAGCTCCTGTGTTGGCTCTTCCTGTTGAGTGTTAGCTCTTCCTGTTGAGGGTAAGGGATTCACCATATTTTGTGATGCTTCAGGTGTTGGCCTTGGTTGTCTTTTGATGTAGTAGGGTAGTGTCATTGCTTATGCATCCAGACATCTTAAGGTGCATGAGCACAACTACTCTACTCATGATTTAGAGTTGGCGGGAGTAGTTTTTACGCTTAAGATTCAGAGGCATTATCTCTATTGGGTGCATTATGAAATTTCCATCAATCATCATAATCTTCAACATTTTATGACCCAGCGAGTGCTTAATGATCGACAGTGTAGATGGATTAAGTTGCTTAAGGACTATGATATTTCCATCTTGTATCATCCGGGTAAGGCAAATGTGGTAGCTGATGCCTTGAGTTGCAAAGTAGTAAGTATAGGTAGGTGGCTTTTATATCAGTTCCTCGGAGGCCTTTGGCATGGGACATCTAGTCCTCAGCCAATTTTATGGTTTGCCTTGATATCTCAGATCCTAGGATAATTTTGGCTAGTGTGGAGGCGAGGTCCTTACTATCTAAAAAGGTTTGTGATCTCAGTATAAGGATGGCAATCTTCGCTTCATTCATAATCAGAGGTCGAGTGGTGAGTGCGGAAGGCATATTATTGATTTTGAGCATATTTTGAGGTTTGATGGTCGTATTTTTGTTCCTCTAATTGGTGATTTGACTTGATCAGTTTTGCATAAGCCTCATAGCTCTAGATATTTCATTCATCCTGATACAACTAAGATGTATAGAGATTTGAAGCAGCACTATTGGTTGAGTGGCATGAAGAGAGATATGGCAGATTTTGTAGCTTGTTGCCTATGTTGTCAAAAGGTAAATTGTAACGACCCAAAATTGTCTCCCGGGACGTCACACGGTGCTGAAGGCTACAAGTGGTCCCAAGCTAACCCTTAGAGTCAGTTTCTACTTATAACACTCAATTCAAGATGAAATAGACTCAACACTCGCATAGTCATATCACATGAAAGGAAATACGGGAAAGATACTCGGTTCACATGGGCACAATACAGATAAACCTCAACAAAACCACAATACCGAACCCTCGACACATCACAAGTATGATATTAGTCTGACAAAACCTCTACGAATCGAAAACTAGAGAGCCATTGGGAAAGGTCTCCAACTGACTCAAAATGAACTGAAGATAAAATAGTCTCTCAAATACAGAAAATATCTGAAGATCGGTCCTCGAACCATGAGGACTCACCACTGCATAAAAGGTAGGCAAGGTACTCCAAGAATCACGGATGAGGCTGGGACTGATCATCTGAACATACATTATAAGACAATATAGCACATAGACATATATGTGAATCAGTACTTTGGAATGTACTGAGTATGCGGGGGTGAATTCATATGCATAAAAATATTACCGATCTTCTTCAATCAAATCATGTATGCAAAATGAGACGAATCACATGGCTTGAACAGGCATAAAATATAAAGCTCATAAATTATGTAGAATGAGGCATGCAACATAAATCTCATGAGTCATCACTCTTTAACCTTAAAAATCAAAAATCTTCTCTTATTCTCAATACCCAAAGGCTAAGGGACTTTGAATAATCCTTTCAACTCATGCATATGTCTCATGGAGAGTAAAATCTCTTCAATGCTCAACATTTCATAATTATTTAGCACTCATATACTTGGAATTCAGAATCATATGACTTGGAAATATATTTGAAGGCACTTCATTAACCTTAGGAAAATATCTCATTTCAAGCTTTAGGAAAATCATTCTATCTCAAATGGAAAAGTATTCTAGCTCAAGGAAATAACTTATCTCAAAGATTTATGAAAAGTACTATATCAAGGGAAGATACTTTCATTTAGGGAAATAACCCACCTCAACGAAGCACTTTAATTAGGGAACAACTTTGCAATTCCACCATTTATGAAAATAACTCATAGGAAGGGAAAATAAGTATCATATTTTCAAGTTTTAGGAAAAGGCAAGGGAGGTTTTTGTAACCGACATAAACCATGCGAGCTACATGGAGTCTGACATTTTGTCCTCCTAAGGAGGAGACCCCACATTGGGGAGGAGCGTCATATTCTTGCCAAGGAGTATAACCTAGGTCTAGTGATCACTAAATGAAACTCGGCCTCGGGCCCAATCATAATCATCATAAACTCGGCCTCGGGCCCAACCTACGGTGGCACATAGTTTTGGGGTAAGAAACCGTAGTGACTTACCCGCTCGGTGCTAAGTAATACTCCCTTTAGATTATCTGTGCTCATCTCATAAAAATCAACTTTTAGAATAATCTCATGGTTCACCACAAACGCAATAATCAAATCGATAATCTCATATGATGAAGTGGATTTCAAAGCTTTCGGACCATTAGGTCAATTCATTTCTCAATCATCTCAAAATACTCAAAACATGGGTGCTTATAGCACAAGAGTTCATAATTTCACAAGTCTCAAATAGGGCTTACTAAGCTATAGTTCAATCTCAAGTTAAAGCTTATAAAAGCATAATATATAAAGCATATAGATTCATAAATCATGTAGAAATCTGGGAATTTCAGCAATATATCTCAAAATCTCAATTTAGTCATATGCTTCACCACCTCAAACATTGCAAATATTAGCTTATCAAGGAGTAAAATCATGGGGTTTATACCCAGCTGTAAACACTCAAGAAAATATGTAGAAATCATGCTATTTAACTCTCAATTTATGGAAAATATCAAGGTAATGCATTCCATAATAATGGGTGAAAACCCCCAATTCAAATTCATGTAAAAAAAACCCATAGATTTCAGCAAAATCATGATGTAAATAAGCTTTTTGGGCACAAGGGTGAAAGGGTTACCCTTGTTCAAAACCCCACATACCTTGAATTCGAAGCTTTGGATGAACTCTCACTTTTGTAACTCTATTCGTACTCTTAAATGAGGGTTCTTGAGGCCCTTGACTTGGGAACCTTGAATCTTGACTCAATTTAGAAAATCCATGGTGGATCTTGAGATTCTTGGAAGAGGTTTTGGATACTTAGGATTTTTTATGAGAGAAAACTTGAGAACAACCTCATAGAATGCTTCCAAATGACTTTGATTTGGTGTTTGCGTGGTTTTATAGGCTTGGAAAAAGTCCAAAATGCCCCTTTTTAACATTTGTACGAAGATGAAAAAATTGAACTGGGAACCCAATTTAAGGGGTCACCGCAACGCGCCACTTAACGCGGTGGCTCACTGGAAATTGACAATTGGCAATATGGGAGTCACCGCGATGCGGAGCCATCATATTTTTCCGTTGGTTGGGACCTGGAACCTCAGCGCGATGCGCCAACATCGCAGAGTTCCACTGGAATTTGACAATTGTCAAATTGAATCTCTCCACGACGCGTGAAGCACTAAAATGATGCAGTTTTACGACTAGGTCTTAAATTAGCCATAACTTTTTACTCGGGTATCGAATTTGGGCAAATCTTATATCGACGGAAAGCTTATCAAATTTCCCACATGACAAAACATTAAAATTAGAGAAATTCTATATGGTTAACACGATCCTCACTTAGGAGTCACTCCTACATCTTTTAGGGTCGGAATCACACTTTACTCGACATGCCCAAAGGCTCAAACTACGAGGGAACTTTGCAGGGTCTTACAATATCTCCCCCTTGGAAACATTCGCCCTTGAATGTCGCGAGTTAGGCTAGGAATACTGGAGAAATAGAGTACACATAGCTGAAACAATTACTAAACGGTTCAAGATTTTTCTAAACTCATGAATACTCCGAAAAATGCAAAAACTCATACAAGGATAGATGCATAGCTGAACTTTAGATTAGAAGAGCTGAATCGAGGAAGAATAGTGCCTTCGGATTGATCTGAACTGATGGAAAAGAGGTGCGGGTACTTGTCTTGCATGTCTGCTTCTGCCTCCCAAGTAGCACCCTCAATAGACTGGTTCCGCCACAACACTTAGACCAAGGAAACTTCCTTGTTCCTCAGCCTACGGACTTGAAAGTCTAGGATCTCAATAGGAATTTCATCAAAGGAAAGACTATCCTGAATCTCAGCACTCTCTGAAGGATCAACCACGACAGAATCACCAATATGCTTCTTGAGCATGGAGACATGAAAGATAGGATGAACGGATGACAATTCTGAGGGCAACTCAACCTCATTGGCCACTTTACCAACACGAATGAAGACTCTATACAGGCCAACATAACAAGGACTCAGCTTTCCCTTCTTACCAAACCTTTTCACCCCTTTCATGGGTGAAATCTTCAAGTACACCAAATCACCCACCTTAAACTCAAGAGCTCTCCTCCTCACATTAGCATAAGAATTTTGACGACTTTGATCCATCTTCAACCTCTCTCTAATTAACTTAACTTTCTCCATAGCTTCAAAAATGTATCGGGCCCAATTGTGGAAGCTTCACCCACTTCAAACCAACATATGGGTGATCTACACCTCTTACCATACAAGGCCTCAAATGGTGCCATCTCAATGCTAGCATGGAAACTATTATTATAGGCAAACTCAATAAATGGTAAATCCATATCCCAACTACCTTTGAAATCGAAGGTACACGCTCTCAATATATCCTCCAAGATATGAATGATCCTCTCAGCCTCGCTATCTGTTTGTGGGTGAAATGCGAAACTCAAAAGAACTTGGGTACCAAGACCCTGCTGAAACACCCTCCAAAACTAGGAAGTAAATTGAGTACCCCTATCCGAAATGATAGACAAGGGAACTCGATGCAGCTTGACCAACTCCCGGATATACAATCTAGCATAATCCTCAGCAGTATAAGATGTATGCATGGAGAAGAAGTGTCCGGACTTAGTCAGCCTATCCACAACAATCCAAATAGAATCATAATGATGGCGCAAAAGAGGCAACCCGGTCATGAAGTCCATATCCACCATCTTCCACTTCCAAGTGGGTATACCAAACTCTTGCATCACACCACCTGGCCTTTGGTTCTCTACTTTAACCTATTGACACGCTGCACACCTCGCTATAAACTCAGCTATATCTTTCTTCATACCATTCCACCAATATAATTCCCGCAAATCGTGGTACATCTTGGTAGTGCCGGGATGAATGGAATAATGTGTGCCATGCTCTTCAGCCATAATCCTCTGCCTCAATTCATTAACACATAAGACACACAACCTACCATGCAGTCTCAACACACCATCTCCCCCTTGGGAGAAAACCTCACCTTTTGGTCCTTAACTGACTCCTATAATTTGACCAAACTAGGGTCTCTATCTTGCTTCTCCTTCACTTCCAAACTTAAGAGGATTCGGAACTACTCTGCACCAACTTACTCCCCTCCCCTGAATCAAGCAATCTAACTCCCAACCTAGACAGATAGTTCACATCATGAGCTAACTCTCTCTTACCCTACTCTATATGTGCAACACTACCCATAGACAATCTGCTAAGGGCATTCTCCAATATATTGGCCTTGCTCGGGTGATACAACACACTCATATCATAATCTTTCAACAACTCTAACCACCTTCTCTGCCTAATATTCAACTACTTCTGGGTAAACACATACTTCAGGCTCTTATGATCAGTAAACATATCAACGTGGACACCATTAAGATAGTGTCTCCAGATTTTTAAAGCAAAGACCACAGTAGCTAACTCAAGGTCATGGATCGGGTAGTTCTTTTCATGCGTCTTTAACTGTCTGGAGGAATAGGATATAACCTAACCTCTTTGCATCAACATACAACTCAAACCAACTCTAGAGGCATCACAATACACCATAAAACAATCAGTACCATCAGAAAAAGTCAACATAGAGGCTGAAGTGAGTTGAGTCTTTAACTCCTAAAAACTCTTCTCACAGGAATTGAACCACTGGAATTTAACTTTCTTTTGGGTCAATCGGGTCATAGGAGACGCAATCGAAAAGAAACCCTCAACAAAAAAATGGTAATCGCCAGCTAGACCCAAGAAACTCCTAATGTCAGATGGAGAAATAGGTCAAGGCCAATTTCTAATGGCTTCTGTCTTTTGGGGATCAACTCTAATACCCTCAGCTGAAACAACATGACCTAGAAAGGCTACAGACCTTAGACAAATTCACACTTACTGAATTTGGTGAACAACTGGTGATCTCTAAGAGTTTGCAAAACAATTCAAAGATGATTCGCATGGTCATTCTCATTGAGGGAGTACACAAGGATGTCATCTATAAAGACAATGACAAACGTATCAGGGTATTGCTTAAAAACTCGATTCATGAAGTCCATGAAGGCGTATGGGGCATTGGTTAGCCCAAAAGACATGACTAGAAACTCAAATGACCATAACGGGTCTGGAAAGCTGTCTTTGGAATATCACACTCCCTCATCTTAAGTTGATGATAGCCGGATCTAAGGTCTATCTTGGAAAAATAACTTGCACCTTGCAACTGATTGAATAGGTCATCAATTCTTGAAAGAGAATACTTATTTTTGACTGTGACCTTATTCAGTTGACGGTAATCAATGCACATACACAAAAATCCATCCTTCTTTCGCACAAAAAATACAGGTGCACCCTAAGAAGAAATACTGGGTCTAATAAAACCTTTATCTAAGAGATCTTTGAGTTGCTCCTTTAAATCCTTAAGCTCTACGAGTACCATACGATATGACAGAATAGAAATAGGTCAAGTGTCGGGAAGAAGTTCAATTTTGAACTCTATCTCTCTATCAGGAGGTACCCCTGGGAGATCTTCCAGAAAGACATCTTGAAAGTCATTAACAATATTGACTGACTAAATAGTTAGAGCCTCGGACTGAGTGTCTTTGACTCTAACTAGGTGGTAAATGCAACCTTTGGATATTAATTTTCTGGCTTTGATATAGGAGATAAAATGACACTTGGGAGATACCGAACTCTCGGACCACTCAATCACTGGTTTATCAGGAAAATGGAACTTGACAACACGGGTACGACAATCTATAGATACGTAGCAAGAATGAAGCTAATCCATACCCAGAATAAGGTCAAAATCCACCATGTCTAACTCTATCAAATCAGTGGGTACAACTCTATGAAGCACAGTAATAGGGCAACCTCTATACACTTATTTAGCAATAACTGACTTTCCGAATAGAGTAAAAACTAGGAAAGGCTTGGGAATCCTTTCGAGACTCATTTTGAAATTCACAACTACAAGCGGGGTCACATAAGAGAGATTTGACTTGGGGTCCAACAACATATAAACATCAATACAAAAGACACAGAGCATACCAGTAACAACATCAGGAAAGTCCTCATGCTCCCGACGGGGTGGCAAGGCATAAAACCTATTCTCGTACTGACCTCCAGAGGTACTAAAAGAAGTGCCCTAAGCAGGGGCGGGATGGAGTACCAGAGTTAGTGCACTAACAGCCTGTGCCTGAGGTCGGGTATCTCTGTTCCCCTGTCTAGCATGGGAAAAATCTCTAAGTTTGTGGCCCTACTTGCCATAACCAAGACAACCCCTCATATCTCCAAAACACTCCCCAAGATGATTCCTACCACATTTAGCATAAGAAGGGTAACGAGGCTGGTTACCAACACTATTCTGCAACCCAGACATAAAAGACCTGCTCCCTTGCTCCGGCATACCTCTAGGCTTGGGAGCACTAGCTGATGAAGGCACTGGAATAGATGGTCATCTATGAAAATGGGGTGGTGCCCTTATTATTTCTCTCTCTCTAAGCTTATCCACCTCTATCTGTTGGGCATGCATCATCAACCTAACCAAATACATATCCTTGTGCCATATCGCAGCCCTACACTCCTTCAGTACCATTCCAGAAACACTGGCCACAAACTTACTCATACTAGCCCGAGTGTCAGAAATCAAATAAGGAGCGTACTTAGCCAACTGATTGAACTTCAAACAGTACTCCTTAACAGTTATAGAGTCTTACCTCAAGTTCATGAACTTCTCAATCTTTGCTTTACTCATCTCAAGAGGAAAGAATTGGTCTAAGAATGCATCTTGAAACACTTTCCAAGTAATAGGAGCAGCATTCTTACCTCTACCCTTCTTCCATAATACAACCCAATCATAAGCAATGTCCTTCAGTCAATAGGATGTCAACTCAACACTTTCTTCTTCCAAAATATGCATCACATAAGTGATCTTCCTCACCTCCTCCAAGTATAACTGGGGGTCCTCATTAACCTTCGACCCATAGAACTCAAGCAATTTCATCCGCATAAAGTCACGAATCCTAGTTGCAGCTACATCACCTCCCTGTTGATTTGCAACTAGGGTCTGGCTATTGGCCTAAACATTTACGGTGACCACTTGTTCTAGTGCCTGAAAGGCCACCTAAAACTCAGCATGGGACACCATCTCATTCAAAGGATCAACAGGTAGGGGTTGCTCATCATTATTTCAGCAGACATTCGCTCTTTGAGAAGGCATTTTTTAAAAATAGAAGAGCATGGACCATTAGATAAGAGGGACAACTATAGGCACGATAGAATCTTAAAGAAGAAATAACTTTTTCCTAAAATATCTCGTAGCCCATTGCTTATAAAAGTGGTGCGCTACACACCGATGATCAAGAATCTACTCAACGCTGCTTATCAGACTCCTTAGGACTTCTTAGAAACCTTACACTTTGATACCAAGTTTGTAAAGACCCAAAATAGGGGAGACGTCACATGGTGCTTAAGGATACAAGTAGCCCCAAGCTAACGCTTAGAGTCGGTTTCTACCAATAACACTCAATTCAAGATGAAATAGACTCAACACTCGCATAGTCATATCACATGAAAGGAAATATGGGAAAGATACTTGGTCCATATGACCAAAATACAGAGAAACCTCAAGAAAACCACAATACTGAACCCTTAACACATCACAAGTATGATACTAGTCTGACAAAACCTCTACGAATTGAAAACTAGAGAGCCATTGGGATAGGTCCCCAACTGACTTGAAATGAACTGAAGATGAAACATAGTCTCTCAAATACAAAAAATATCTAAAGATCAGTCCTTAAACCATGAGGACTCACCACTGCAGAAAATATAGGCAAGGTACTCGAAGAATCACGGATGAGGGTAGGACTGAGCACCTGAACGTACATTATACGACAATGTAGCACATAGATATATATATGAATCAGTACTTTGAAATATACTGAGTATGCGAGGGTGACTGTATATGTATAAAAATAGTGTGAATCTTCTTCAATCAAAACATGTATGCAAAATGAGACAACTCATATGGCTTGAACAGGTATAAAATATAAAGCTCATAAATTATGTAAAATGAGGCATGCAACACAAATTTCGTGAGTCATCGCTCTTTAACCTTAAAAATCAAAAATCTTCTCTTATTCTCAATACCCAAAGGCTAAGGGACTTTGAATAATACTTTCAACTGATGCATATATCTCATGGAGCGTAAAACCTCTTCAATCCTCGACATTTCATAATTATTTAGAACTCATATACTTAGAATTCGGAATCATATGACTTAGAAACATATTTAAAGGCATTTCATTTACCATAGGAAAATATCTCATTTCAAGCTTTAGGAAAATCATTCTATCTCAAATGGAAAAGTATTCTAGCTCAAGGAAATAACTTATCTCAAAGCTTTATGAAAAGTACTATATCAAGGGAAGATACTTTCATTTAGGGAAATAGCCCACCTCAAGGAAGAATTTTAATTAGGGAACAACTTTGCAATTCCACCATTTCGGAAAATAACTCATAGGAAGGGAAAATAAGTATCAAATTTTGAATTTAAAAAAAAAGGCAAGCAAAGTTCTCATAACCGACATAAACCATGCGAGCTACATGGAGTCCAATATTTTGTCCTCCTAAGGAGGAGACCTCATATTGGTGAGGAGCGCCATACCCTTGCTAGGGAGTATAACCTAGGTTTAGTGATCACTAAACAAAAATCGGCCTCAGGACCAATCATAATCATCATAAACTCAGCCTCAGGCCTAACCTATGGTGGCACGTAGTTTTGGGATAAGAAACCGCAGTGACTTACCCGCTCGGTGCTAAGTACTACTCCCTTTAGATTATCTGTGCTCATATTATAAAAATCCACTTTTAGAATAATCTCATGGTTCACCACAAACCCAATAATCAAATCGATAATCTCATATGATGAAGTGTATTTCAAAGCCTTCGGACCATTAGGTCAATTCATTTCTCAATCATCTCGAAACACTCAAAACATGGGTGCTTATAGCACAAGAGTTCATAATTTTATGAGTCTCAAATAGGGATAGTTCAATCTCAAGTTAAAGCTTATCAAAGCATAATATATAAAGTATATAGATTCATAAATCATGTAGAAATCTGGGAATTTCAGCAATATATCTCAAAATCTCAATTTAGTCATATGCTTCACCACCTCAAACATTGGAAATATTAGCTTATCAAGGAGTAAAATTATGGGGTTTATACCCTGCTATAAACACTCAAGAAAATATTTAGAAATCATGTTATGTAACCCTCAATATATGGGAAATACCAAGGTAATGCATTCCATAATAATGGGTGAAAACCCTCAATTCAAATTCATGTCAAAACCCCATAGATTCAGCAAAATTATGATTTAAATAATCTTTTTGGGCACAAGGGTGAAAGGGTTACCCTTGTTCAAAACCCCACATACCTGGAAAATGGTTCTTGAGGCCCTTGAGTTGGGAACCTTGAATCTTCACTTAATTTAGAAAATTCATGGTGGATTCTTGAGATTCTTGAAAGAGGTTTTGGATACTTGGGGTTTTTTATGTGAAAATACTTGAGAACAACCTCATAGAATGCTTGAAAATGACTTTGATTTGGTGTTTTCACAATTTTATAGGCTTGGAAAAGTCCAAAATGCCCCTTTTTAACATCTGTACGAGGCTGAAAAACTTTAACCGGGAACCCGATTTAAGAGGTCACCGCGATGCACCACTTATCGCGGTGGTTCACTATAAATTGAAAATTGGCAATGTGGGAGTCACCGCGATGCGGAGCTATCGTATTTTCCCATTGGTTGGGACCTGGAACCCCATCGGGACATGCCAACATCATAGAGCTCCACTGGAATTTGGCAATTTTGAAATCAACCCTCTCCGTTATGTGCCAAGCACTAAAATGATGTAGTTTTATGACTAGGTCTTAAATTAGCCACAACTTCTTACCTGGGTATCGGATTTGGACAAATCTTATATCAACGAAAATCTTATCAAATTTTCCACGTGATAAAAAAGGTCAAAATTAGAGAAATTCTATATGGTTAACACGATACTTACTTAGTAGTAGCCGAAATCATGCCTCACTCGACATGCTTAAAGGCTCAAACTACGAGGAAACTTTGCGGTGTCTTACATAAATTCCAAGCATTAGTGCCCTAATGGTTTTACTTAGAGGTTTCCCACTCCCAAGTATAAATGGGAGCAGATTGCTATGGAATTCATTAGTGGGTTTCCTTGTACCTCCCATATTTTTGATAGTATCTGAGTGATGTGGATTGTTTAACCAAGTCAGGACATTTCATTTCTATTCAGATGACCTAGCCCATATATATGTCCAAGAGATAGTCCATTTGTATGAGGCGCCTATTTCAATTATTTCAGGCTGTGGCTCTGTGTTCACTTTAAGGTTCTGGAAAGTATATCAAGAAAGGTTGGGTACTCAGGTGGATTTCAGTACAACCTTTCACCCACAGACTAATAGTCAGTCCGAGCGGACTATTCAGGCACTTTAGGATATGCTTTGAGCTTATGTTATAGGTTTTGAAGGCCAGTGGGAGCAGCACTTAGCCTTGGCTGAGTTTGCCTACAATAATAATTATAATTCGAGTATTGACATGATGTCTTTTTAGGCTTTGTATGGTAGGAGATATCGTTCCCCAGTCGGTTGGTTTGAGACTTCCGAGGTGAGGCCCCATGGTGCAGCTTTGCTTTAGGACTCATTAGATAGAGTAAGGGTGATTTGGGATAGGCTAAGAGCAGCCCAGAGTAGGCAAAAAGACTATACATATCAGAAGCTTCGTACCTTAAGATTTGGAGTTGGTAAATGAGTACTCCTCCATGTATCACCCATGAAGGGTGTAATAAGGTTTTTGAGAAAGGGTAAGCTTAGTCTTCGATATATTGGTCCTTTTGAAATTCTCTGCACAGTTGGTAAGGCATCTGATAAGTTAGCGTTACCTTCAGATTTTGCTGTTGCTCGTCTAATTTTCTATGTCTTTATGTTACGGTGATATATTCCTGATCCATCCCATGCTTATATGGGACTCAGTTTAGCTAAATAAGCATTTGAACTTTGTGGAGGGGCCTATGCTTATTTTGGCTAGTGATGTGAGACGAATGAGTACTAGGGAGATTCCTGTAGTTAGGGTTCAGTAGAGGTACCGCCCAGTAGAGGAGGCCACTTGGGAGATTGAGAGCGAGATACAAGCCTAGTATCCTCACCTGTTCAAGACTTTAGGTATTTTCTCAACTATAACTTTCATGGATAAAAATTTATTTAGTAGTGGATATTGTAATAATCCTTCAGGTCATTATCCATATTTTTGCATACTTTCATCGTTAAAGCTTTTAAATATTTTTCCCAAGTCATTTATGACTTGCTAGGATTAAGAGCTAGGTTCCTAGGCAATTCGTTTAGTTTTAAGAGTCAATTCCCAATTTAGAAGTCTTCAGTAGTTCTAAATGGCCACCGGGCAAAAACTTCAGCAATACAATCTCAGATGCAGATTCTAACTGCGTCGGCAGCTCTGGAATATTGATTTTAGTATGTTTATACATTTGGTTTGGGTCCCAATGAGCCTGAACTCATTTTGACTTATTGGTCGAAAAGTTAAAAAATTGGAAGTTTAGGTGTAGGACCCACATTTGATCGAAACGCCCTGGGATGGAAAATCCAACTTTGCCAGCGCATCTAAAACATCAAGATTAGTATGGTTACATAGTTCGTTTGTCTATATTGAATCCCAAATGAATCCTAAGTCAATGGCCAAAACTTGGAATTTCTTCTAAGTTTCAGATGTTACCTGGTGCAAGGAGAGGATGTCGCGATTGCACAAGTATGTATGGCAATCACCATACCACTATCATGGTCCATGAATGGCGATTGCACCTTCCTTTTACCTGGGAAGGGTATTTAAAGGCCTTTTAGGCTGCATTTTGAGAACTCTTCCCTTATCTGAGACCAAGGAACCCTAAAATGGTGTACTAAACTCAAATTGAGTGTCGGGTACCTCTTGAGAGCTTAGATAGCATATATTTTGGTGATTAAAAATAGATTTGAGGTATGAATCCTTCCATTTCTTGCTTCAATTTCTTAAATTCTTGACCAAAACCCCAATTAGCTTAGAGGCTTGATTTAGTCAAAAATAAGCTTAGCCCTCACTTATTTCTTGAGGGTTATGATTCCTTGATAGTGTATGAACATTTGGTTGACCTCAAAAATGTGTTTTCCATAAGTGGGACCCACTTAGGGGTTTTTGCTGACATTTTTGGACCCAAAGCATAATACTGAAATATGGGTATCGTTGTTGTCGGTATAATATGTAGATTATATTTTTGATAGGGTGGCACCTTGAAGAAGCTTCTCAAAAGGAAAAAGTTAAGCTAGCGGTTCGTGAGCTTTCTTTGGATTTGAGGTATATTAGGTTTGTTCCTTGTAGGTTGAGCTATGTTATAGTATAATTATAATATCTTGTTAGATTAGGATGGGTTTTAGGTGTTGGAATATTAAATGGTATAACTTGCGTATAGTTGAATCATTTAGGTCACTTGAACTTATAGATTGAATACTTGACTTGTAGACTTGAACCTTGGGGAATTGGACTCCATGTCTCATGGCTAACATGAGGATTCCTTAGTTACTCTAGTGGGATATGAGAACCTTGTCACTAATGTTGTAGGTAAATTCACCCTAGTGCTTACATTAATAGAAGTGCCTTAGATACTATGGTTGAATTAGGTGTAATGCTTGGGGAAGCCCTTTGTAACACCCCAACTTAGAAAGAATTCCCACATCGACAAAACATAGGAGGAATGCTGGGCATATAAATAAGAAAGCCTTACTCCCTAGTGATGCATTTTAAAGCAGTGCGGGCCTGGTCCTAAAGCGGATAATATCACTAGTGGGTTGGGCAGAGACAGGGGTATTTTGGGCCTTCGTGGTTTGGGGTGCCCATCATAGCCAGGGCCCCATCTTAGGTCATGACAGAATAGTATCAGAGCCGCTCATGTGTCATCTTTGTCGATGTGGGATAGAGTTCAAAGTGAGTATAGGCAAATCTTGGTAAGGCGGGGAAAACCACAGTCCTGGGTATAGGCAAATCCCATTTGGTAAGGTAAACCTCAGTGAGGACACTGATTCCATAAGAGGGTGCATATAACACCCCAACTTAGGAAGGAGTCCCACATCGATAAAACATAGGAGAGATACTGAGTATATAAGTAAGAAAGTCTTACTCCCTAGTGACACGTTTTAAAGTTGTGCGGGCCTGGGCCCAAAGCGGATAATATCACTAGTAGGTTGGGCAGAGACAGACGTCTCTCGAGCCTTTATGATTTGGGATTCTCATCACGGCCAGGGCCTCGGCTCAGGTCATGAAAACCTTTGCCTTAGGATTATTGGTATCTTAATATACATCTAGGAGTTCATCTAGATACCTTAACCTAGTCCTGGGTAGAATTTGAACTTAGAATATATTTGGGGAATATTGGAAAGGGGCTGTTGACCCACCTTAAGCTCGGATTGATGTAGCTCTCTTGAAGACCTTAAATGGGTATTAAATGCCTATAAAATGCTCTCTCAAAAAATGTGCTGGCTAATTTGTGTAATTATATTATGGGAATGACATTAGAAGTGATGTATAGAGTTTGTGGACTAAATTACCATAAATGCTTTGAGTACTATGGTTTGTGCTATCAATTAAGCCCATGTCTATGTTATCAAGTATTCCATTAATTAAGCTATTTTTTTGTACTTTAGGGTATGCTATTACTCATGTTGTACTCTTGTTTAGTAACTAAACTACTAACCATGCTAGAAAAGCCACCATATTGCTAATATTATGAGTCTTGCCACTAATGCTTTTAGAAGGCCTGTTTATTGACTACATGGGAAGTTATGTGGCTAATTATTCTTGAAACGCTAATTGACTACATAGGAAGTTATGTAGCTAATTATGCTTGAAACTCGATGATAATGGTAATACTTATGTCACATACACATGCATATATATATATTGATAATTTGACACGGAAGACAAATGTTAGAGTATTGGAGGTATGATTTTCCTTACCTTTCCTTTATGTTTATTTAATTTAGCCCTCGTGGGGCTTTTCATTTACTTTATCCCTAGTGGGGCTTGTCATTTACTTTAGCCCTCGTGGGGCTTGTCATTTAATTTAGCCCTCATGGGGCTCGTCATTTAATTTAGCCCTTGTGGGGTTTGTTCTTTATTTTAGATGTTAATTGCCTATTGTGATGATATTGATACCCGACATGGCCGGGGGAGTTTTTGATGATGATGTTGATACCCGGAAGGGCCAGGGGAGTTCACGATTATTATATTGATACCCAACAAGGCCAAAGAATGACGTGATGATATCGATACCCGGCAAGGCTGGAGGATGATTATTGATATGCCAATAGGTATATCTACCAGTTCGAGTCTGGCTAGCCCTATGTATAACAATTATATGTTCATATACATATGCACTTGTTTATATGTAATGTTGGTAGATTATTGGCATTTGGATACCGGTTGTAGCCAATAGTGTTAATTACTTATAAAGGGATGTAGTTAATGATTAATGATAACTAAGGATTAGTGATGGATATTGCTTAATTGATCAATCAAGACTGGTTGGTAAATGGAAACTAGCATAAAATGAAGAATTATTTAGTGAGTAATGTTAGTGATAATTGTTGGTTAGATAGGTAATATTGACTATTAAAATAGTTAATATGGTGAATAGTTGCCTGATAAATGATCATATTGTATGATGGCTAGGAATCTAATGGACTAGTTAATGGTCCTTGTTTATTAAATGAATAGTGGCTAGTGAGCATCCATGATAGGTGGCTAATGATGTAATAGTATGGAATATGGTTACATGGTCAATGTTGGTAACTGATAAAAGATTAGTGAAATGTCCGATTGATGTTGAATATGGACTATGGTCATAAAATGAGATGTTTTGGATAAGTTAGTGGTTGAATGCATTAATATTATCACTCTTAGGTGTACTCTCCAGTAGTATGGGATGCGGTGACGAGTTCTTTACTTTATCTACCAGTTGGTGTATAGGTGCCAACTTATTACTAATGCTTGCTTGTGTGTATGCCATGTGATGTGTTATGGTTTCAAATTGTCTATTTTTATGCACAATGATATTGGTATGCACTAATACTATATGTTATACTATTGTTTCGGTTTGATTACTTATTATATACCGTAATGAAGCAGATGATTTGGGTTCGATTCTGTACCTTGACTTACTTAGGATTATCTTGCATTATATCATCCTTATATCATGACTTAGCTCAGTCGATCGATAATGCCTACTGAGTTCCCATTGTCTTGATACTATACTGCACTTCTGTATCTTTTTAGTATAGATCCGAGTACTAGTTGTTGTCATTGATTTGAGTTCGTACAGGGTTGATCTTTCGGAGATAGGGTGAGCTCATAGAGTTTGAGTCGCCCATTTTCCTCTATCTTTTACATACAGTCTTTAGTATTTACGACAGATGTATTGACTATACTTGAGTCTTTTGGGTTGTATTATTTACATTAGATGGTCTTGTACTGGCTTTACCAGGTCATGGGACTGGTATCTTAAGATGATTATTTATCTATATTAGAACACTATGTTTATATTTGAACTTGTGTTCTTTAAATTTTGCCTATGTTGGCATTTCTTACAAAATTAACCCATTGTGATAGATCCGGGTTATGGCATTGGCTTACCTACTGGTGGGATTTAGTAGGTGCCATCATTACTTGTAAATCGGGTCGTGACAATTATACCCAATTCAATTTCAGAGGATGATTATGATGATACATTGATACCTGACAAGGTCGGAGGATGATTATTATAATACATTGATACCTGGCAAGGCGAAGAATTATAATGATGATACATTGATACCCGACAGGGCTAGAGGATGATTATGCCGATGTACCTATGTGTACATCTACCGGTTCAAGTTCAGCTATTTATTATAATATGATAATTATAAAGTCGTAAATGATTATAAAGTGGTATAGTTGATGATCGGATTAGTGATGGATATTATTTAAGTGACTAATCATGACTAGTTGATAAAAGAGGATTAGTAGGTAGAGGAGGATTAGTTAATAAATGATGTTAGTTGATAAATAATGGTTATCAAATAAATGGTGATCAGCGGATATGTGGTGAATAGTTGTTAAATAATGACTAGAGGTTATATGATGACTAGTAATCTAAAACACCTTAGGTTTTGGTCCCTAGAAATTTCCTGAGTTTGAGCTTTCTGATCATCATCCGACTCATGCTTACTTGTTATATGATGTGGGTACGGTTTAGGGGTCTTGGCCATATGTTACTCAGTATGGTTTTGGTTATTTTCTGTCCAAGGTACGAATGGACATCATAAGTGTCGTATGTACATGATACGAGAGGTAGGTTCCAAACCAAATATTGTTCATTATCTAGCCTTGACTTTCTTCTTAAGGTACGACTATGTTGGTACTAATCGTATGGTAATGGTACGATTTGGGTAAGGAGAGTCATATGTTGGACAGAATATGGAGTCCAACTTTCTATCTTGGGTATGAATGGATGGTGCCACTCGTATGATGTGAGTACGAGTGGAGGGGTCCAACCGTACCCACATACGGGATTTTTTTACAGTTTAAGTTTGGGGTATTCTGGACATTTTTCCTCTTAACCTCTTTTAACCCCACAACTTAAAACACACTTGGCACTTCATTAACCCATTATTCCCAAATCAAACACTCTCAAATCACTCTTAAATCTCTCTCAAGCTCTTGGTTCAAAAAGAGGCTAAGGTTTCCTCAAGGTGGACAATTAAGGCTCTCAAGGGTGATTTCTTTCTGTCTTCTTTGGCATCTAAGACACGTTACTCCTCCCTAATTTTTATTTAAAACTAAAATCATGTTTTACATAATGGTTTTCATGGCATTAAGTTTGTCTTGGTTTTGAAATATATGTTGGGGTTTTTGGTTGTTCTTGGTTGGATGATGTTTTCCCATGACTTTCTTATGGTTTTCATGATATAATGTTGATTTGAACATGTGTTTTCATGAAAATGGTTAATTGGTTCTTGATTTTGGTTTTGGAAACTATATTCCCTCAACATGTTTGTTAAAATGTCAATGAGAATGTTTTTGTCACATAGCTTGACTTTTATTGAAAACCTTGCATTGCATAATATGGTAATAGAACCCTAAATGGTTTGAATGAATTAAATGATATGGAAAAGCCTTGGTGGCCATGGTTTTGATTGATTGGAAATCCTATGGGGTACATAGGAATCCCCTAAGTGTTGGCTAATGGCATTGCTTGCAAGTTATTATCGATATGACGATACCACTACATAATGCCTTGGTAATTAACTCTGAAATTGGTGGTTTGGTTATGTGTTAAAGGTTTTAATTGGGCAGGAATGGTGGGTTGTGATAGCTAATCATAAAGGTGTGAGTCCAATAGACAGACACTGGAAACTCATGTTTGCCGACATGAAGGTTGGTCATGGTGACCATATACTTGTGGAGTACACGGGAATCCCCTAAGTTGTACTTGTATATATGTATCATAGAGGGTGAAGAGTACACGGGAATCCTCGGCCCCTATGATATATCCAGTTCGTGCGGCTACATGCACTGGGGCTCGTTCAGGGGGTAACACTGGACCCATATAGCCCGTGGTTGGTTTTAGGATAGTTAAGCTACACAACTCCGGTTAAGGTTTTCAATGCATGCTAAACCTGATTCCCTTACCCGGCATCATATATATATATATATATGTGTGTGTGATTACTTATGACTATTTACTTTGGTTTTAAATTACTGGAATTATTTTATCTTATCCCTAAGTGCATTCTAGCATTAACTCTGCTAACCATCTTGAGCACTGTATCCCAATGTGATACAGGAACCGACCATACTACCATTCCTTCTGCTCAGTGACTTAGATTTGGGGACAGCTTTTGAGTCAGACTGAAGTAGTGAGCTTCCACACTCTAGAAGGCTCCATTTCATGCTATAGACTTCTTTTATCTTCGTTATTTCTTTGGTTTGTTTTTGGCTATGGTCAAGGGCATGTCCTGACCGGATGTTATTGATTCTAGTTAGAGGCTTTGTCAGACAACTATAGGCATGGACGGTGTTGGTATTGGTGTTAGCATTGGTATTGGTATTGGTATTAGGGCTGACACTGATTGGATAATTGAATGTATTGTTGGTTGGTTATGGTTATGGATGATTTTATTGTCTTTGAAAATTAATTTTCTTATCTTGTTATATGTTCAGAATTCCTCCGACATAGGATACAGGGAGATTATGGTTGGGTATTGGGGGTAGTCTCCGATCCCGGTTGGACTTTAGGAACCCGACACGACTAGGCCCTAGTTTAGGTCGTGTCATAATCAAATTGATTAGTTAACTAGAGATGGTTATATAATAAATTGTCTAGTAAGTATCGATGATAAGATTGTTAAATGATAGTTATATTATAGAGTATGGGTATATTATCAAATGTTGGCAAATGACCAATTGATCCTAAATTGCAAAATGATTGTTAACGAGTTGGTTATTTGTAAGCGATGAGTGGTTGCTTTATCCTATCTTTGAAAGTACTCTCCAGGCGTATAGGAGTCTATGATGAGTTTATTTACTTTTTGCACAAATTGGCATATGGGTGCTAATTTTGTAATTGTATTGCTTGTGTGATGCCTTGTGATGAGTTATTATTCTGATTTATTTACTTATATTACAAAGAGATGTTGTCATGTCTTGGTGCCTTATGTTATATTGCTATTCCGATTAAAGTACTTATTTTGTACAGCGATATTGGAGGTGATTTAGGTTCTTTTCTATACCTTGACTTAGTTATGACATCTTGCATTTTATCATACTTATATCATGATTTAGCTCAGTCAGTCGATGATGCCTATTGAGTACCCGCTGTGTTGGTATTCATACTATGATTTTGTACCTTTTTGGTGCAGATCTGAGTACTATATGTCATCATTGATCATTGATCGTGTTATGTTTATTTTTTCGGAGACAGGATGAGCTCTTGGAGTTAGAGTCATATAGGGTGACCTCTTGGAGTCAGAGTCACTTATTTCCTTCTATCTTTTGATATTCGGTCTTTAGTTATCAAGACAGATGTTGTTGACTATTTTAAGTCTTTGAGTTGTATTACTATTAGATACTTCGGTACTGGCTCTATCAGGTCATGGGATGGTATCTTGTATTGACTGTTTTATCGATTTAGAAGTCTTTACTTATTTATAAGTGTGTTGTTTATTTACGTCTATGATTGGGAAATTCGACCAAGTTAACCCATTGCATTTAACTCTGTATTATAGTTTGGCCTACCTACTAGCAAGATAGAGTAGGTGCCATCATGACTCGTAAATCGAGCCATGACAAAAGAGCTCGCCTCAACACTAGCAAAGATCCTCCTAAGGTTTGAAATATCCAGTTGCACTATCAAGTTGGCTATGGACTAGATGTCCTGTGCCAACGGCCTCTTAGAAACTAAAATAGAATCCAAGCTGACCATACTCGTCGTCTTTTGTCTCAAGGCATCCGCTACCACGTTCGCCTTGCCTAGATGATACAAACTAGAGATGTCATAATCCTTAAGCAACTCCATCCATCTACACTGCCTAGAATTAAGCTCTTTCTGGGTCATAAGATACTGAAGACTATGGTGATCCGGGAAGATCTCACAATGAACGTGATAAAGATAATGTCTCCAAATCTAAAGCGCAAAAACTATTGCCGCCAACTTTAAGTCATGAGAGGGGTAGTTTTACTCATTTACCTTCAGTTGTTACGACCCAATTTCTCAGGTCATGATGGCGCCTACTATAATACACCAGTAGATAAGACAAACTTGTAGTCCGAAATGGTTAGTAACGGACTACCCAAATAGGTAAAGAAAAGAGTGTGGAATAAATGTAATAAAAAATCAAATATATATAATATAGTCTTAAATCTTGGTGGTATCAGTACAAGAGCTTCTACCATAAGAAGGATCCAAAAGAGGTACAAAATGAATATACAGATACAACCACCTCTGAATACAATACATAAGAGGGAGAAAAGCAATACTCTGAAAGTTAGGAGCTCACTTTGAGTCTACGAACCATGGTTGCTCCGCACGATGTACACATCAATGGAGATAACCCATACTATGAGGTGCAGGCTACAAAAGTGTAGTATGAGTACCAAACACGTTGTACTCAATAGGAAACTGCCAACTGAGCTCCAAAGATAATGCAGATACATATAACATATAAACAAAATGAAAAGTACACTCAAATATCCAACAATTGCATAATAAAGCTAGTGAAATAGCAAGGGCAATTATTTTACTCATAGCCACGAAACTAGCATAACAAGGCTAAGGAAGTATGAAGGATGAACTATCCTATTCTATCCATACTCAAAAATCTCAATGTTATACCGTATATCCCTGGACAATATATGAAATAAGGGCGAAAGAAGGATATATAATAGTATACAAGACCAAGGAATGAATATACAATTTGAATAAATAAGGGAAGGGATAGACGGTAACTCCTTAGTATATATAGATAGATATACACATATATATATATAAATAAGGTCAAATCGAGGTATAGTCTAAATCATAAGGCTAGCATTTTTTTGACCTTATGATAATAGGAGAAACTAGTACTAGTACACTCAGGGTTTCTAATCCATATGTCTAATCATGAGTTAAACATACATAGTAATGAAATCATAAGATAGAAGAGCCAGAATCATACCCCAAATCTCGACACTGAATCAGTAACAAATTTTTCACAAACTAGCCATAACAAAGATAATAACAATACCAATGGCTATGTGAGTAACCAGATAGTCCAAACAAGCAAACACTTAACCGAGCCTTTCATGTACTCCTATCGCCCAAGGCTCAGAAGGTTCAATCAACATATAAATCACCACAAGGCATAGTCATCACCCATACCTATGCAACCCCCCCCCCCCCATTAGGCTGATAGATATAAGTACTTACTAAGGTGGTGCGCATGCAACAATGAATGCAAAGTATACAATAAATATCACAATCATCCCCCAAAATTAAATCAGCCATAATATATAATCGATACCCAAAATTGAACCAGTCACAATATAATCAATACCCAAAATTAAATCGGTCATAAATATAATCAACACCTGAAATTGAACTGATCATAATATAAAATCAATACCCAGACTCGAATCGATAAATATATGCATAATCAATGCCCTTAATATCATCAATATCATCAACTAAATATAACATCAATACTAAAATCTTCCATTGGGTTTTTACCTGGAATTTATATCATCAATATAGCATCTTCCTCTATCCCATACCGAAGAGATTTGTATATACATATAATAGGTGCATGGACTCAAGCCTAGCTAAAAAAGAATGTAAATCCATAAATCAATTGCTCGAAGTGAACTTTGAGACTAAATCATTATAAAAGTGTAGTTGGATTGAAATCTCTCATGATCGGAGTAATTAGTAGTATCAAATCATAGATCGGAATCAATCTTGGTCAAATCATTAAAACATCATTATTAATATCATTTACACATAAGTTATCATTAAGACAGACAGTTATTATTACGAAGAAAACCATTTTTAAGGTGAAAATGGGGGGGGCTTTAACCCTTATTTAGGAAAAATAGTAATAAGATCATATTTTAGCTAGAATCGCATCATTTACCGATTTAATGATCATGAATATACGGAATCTATGCATGCCATCACTAGTATCCAAACAATGAAACCATATACATCAATATATTCATAAACTACAATCGCTTCCTTTACAAGGATAAACACTTCCCGGATATCCAACCGATATCGATCTTTGGCCCAATAATGTGTCCAGAATAATCATAACATCGTAATCACAAACTTAGGCCCATATAGATTCCAGAGCCCATATTAATAATCATATTCAAAAGACATTACATATCTATAAGCCATAGAATATCTATGATGCATATCATATCTATAAGGCATCTCACATTAGAAGGCATAATGCACAATAGGCCATAGATTATAACTATGTCTATGCCTATATCATTGACCATGTCAACGGACCATATCATGAATCAAGTCCAAAAGCCATATCATAGCTATAAACCATTAATCATAATCTGGGGAAAACCACCATCATTCATCACATCACGAACTAACCTTATACTAAAGGTTTAATAGTCTCAATAATGCCTAACATTTGTAAATAAGTCCACATGGGCTAGCACAAGTTTTGGCCTAAGGTGGGCCGAAAGAACCCACTTCTAATCCTAAAATTTCATATTTCAGCAATTTCTACCCCGAACTAGGCTAAGGTGTTTAAATTGACTTCCAGGTGGTACATACGCCATAATAAATAAGATAGGAGTTTTGCCTAAATACATGAGCATTTAAGTCAACTCCACCTATATTATGGGTTCAAGGTCACTAAAATAGTCCAAATAAGGTTAATCATACTAACCATGCTTCCAATGATTAAACCACATCTCAATCATATCATATACTCTACGAATTAATTCAATCTGGGAATAAAGCAATAGAATTCTAAAAGTGAAATAAGCATTTCGCCTTAGGAGTCAAAACCCTCATCTAATCCCCAACTTCAATACTCAAGACTAAGTTATTATACCTATAATCAAACTTAACATTAATATTAACATGCAATATATATCACGCATCATCTCATGAAGAAGAGTTGACAAAAGCCTACCTCAATACCGAACCACAAATCCTTGAATTGTTCACCAAACGTTCGTTTTAACTTCACAATCCCAAAATACAATCACACAATCAAAATCGTAATCAACTTATCAATACTAGAAATAATGATACCTATATAGCACCATTGTGCTTCAAGTCTAAAAATCATACCCAAACCCCCATGTGGGTCCCACTTATGGAAAATGTATTTTCAAAACCAACCCAATGTTCATACATGCTCAAGGAATCAAAACCTCAAGGATGGGTGAAAATTAAGCTAAATTAGGGCTAAAATCAAGCCCTCAAGCTATTGGGTTTTGAATAATAAATCAAGAAATTTCACCAAGAAAAGGGTGAATTCTTACCTTAAATCGGATGATAATCACGAAAATAGATCTTAAACAAGCTTTCCAATCACCAACAAGCTCAAATTTCAAGATATCTCACATTTAGGATTTTTTCTCTCAAGAGATGGGAGAATAATGAGCCAATTCGTGACATAAGGGGCCTATTTATACCCTTTCTAGGTACTCAGGTGTTGCAATCGCAACATGCAGGTATGCAATCGCACTACATGGAATAAGGAGTAGGTGTTGCGATCACACTATCCCATTTACCAAAGGTACACCAATCGTGGCCCTTAGTGTACGATCGTCAGCCTATCAGATATCATCTGAAGCTTGAAAAAATTTCCAATTTTTCGCCAAGGCCTCCAGATTCATTTGGAACCCCATATACGCAAACGTGATGGCAAAGTCAGATTTTATATTCAAGGTCATTTTGACCAAATATGGGTCCCACGCCTAAATTTCCAATTTTTCAACTTTCTGACCAATAGGTCAAAATAAGCTTGGGTGCCTTAAGACCCGAACCAAAGATCTACCTAGCCTAAACTCAATATTCTGGAGCAACATATATAGTGAAAATTTACATTTAGGTCATCTACAAAGAGTTTCGGTCTGAGACCAAATCCTAACTAGTGAAAGCTCCAAAATAGGTAAATGAGTATAAAATCTAAACGAACTATCTAATCATCGAGCTGACAGTTTCGGCAAGTCATAAATGACCTATAGCCATTGGGGGATGCTCAAAACAACAAAAATTTCATGCAAATCAAGTAAATAACTAGAAGGGTCATTATATCAGCTGCTTCAACACACAGCCCAAACCTACACTAGAAGCATCACAATACAAGGTGAATCCCTTATCCTCGACAAGAAGAGCCAATATAGAATCGGAAGTAGAAATCCCTTGAGCTTTCCAAAGCTAACTCACACTACACGAGATATCAAAAAGGAACCTCATTCTGAGTTAATCTTGTGATTAGCGCTATAATAGTAGCAAATTTCTCAATGAACCATCTATAGTAACTGGCCAAACCAATGAAGCTACGAACCTCAAACAGAGATTTAGGTTTAGCCCAATCATGAATAGCCTCAATCTTTAATAGGTATGCCATAATCCCATCCTTAGACACCACACACCCAAGGAATGTTACTGACTCAAGCTAAAACTTATACTTAGAGAAATTGCGAAAAAGCTATGATCTCTAAAAGTTTGGAGCACAATACTTAAATATTGAATATTCTCCTCTCTACTCCTCAAATACATAAAGATACCGCCAATGAACACAATCACAAAAAAAATAACAAAAGACCTGAACACGTGATTCATCGAATCCATAAATGTGGTTGGGGAATTAGTCAACCCAAAAGACGGCACTAGGAACTCATAATGACTATACCGGGTTATAACTTTGTGTTTGGTATATCCTCAGCCTGAATCATCAATTGATGGTAACCTGACCTCAATTCAATCTTAAATAACACCACTACACCCTAAAGTTGGTTAAACAAACCATCAATGTAAGGTATAGGATATCGATTCTTCACCGTAACTTTATTAAGCTACCTATAATCAATATACATATGCATGGAACCATCCTTCTGCTTATCGAACAAGATAAGAGCTCCCCAAGGAGACATACTCGATCTAATGAAACCCTTACCAAGAAGATCTTAAAGCTGAGAATTTAGCTCCTTAACCTCGATAGGAACTATACGGTAAGGTGCCACCGAAATAGCTCGGGTGATCGGCCCAAGATCAATAACAAACTCAATATCACGCTCAGGAGGAAGACTAGCTATATCGATAGGGAAAATATTAGGAAACCCATAAACTATAGGAATAGAGTCAAGTGATGGACACTCCACACTAACATCATGAATATAAGTTAGATATGACTCGCAACCCCTCGAAATAAGTCTCCTAACCCAAATATAAGAAATAATCCTCGTCGGCTCACAGCTAATAGCTCTCTACCACATAACCGCAGATATGTTAGGCATGTCTAAAGTAACGATCTTGGCAAAATAATTTAATACCACATAATAGTGGGATACCCACACGAGAGTAGATACACATAATGGCACAAATAAGGAATCCCAAGATAACTCTAATAACGAGGCATAATAAGAAGCACGTAAAAATAAATGGATTCGGGATCAAATAAACCAAACCAAGATCGTACATGTGATAACAGCATCTGAAGACTCATTCTCGGGCCTAGCAGGTATGGCATATAACTAACCACGCCCGCCGCTAGCAGGACTCCCAACTGATCTCCTATCCTACCTGCCTGAGAACCTCCATGAGCATTTTGGGGACCATCCCAAAAATCATGTACACCACCTCTAGTTGGGGGCAAAATTGCCCAAATCGGTGGAACACTCTGAGCTGAAGAAATCATCGCTCTATGGCTAGGGCACTCTATCGAGAAATGGCCAAAAGCACCACAACCAAAACATGCCCCAGGCTTTATACTGAAACTAGAAGATCCGACTAACCCAAAATAACAACGACCAAAATATCCAAAAGATGAACCCCTCGAAGGTTGACTACTACCCTGGCCATTATAATCAAAGTAACTAGACTGGCGTCAATCGATAATCTAAAGAATGACCTGAACGTGCCTACTAGACTGACTCTGATGATGATAAAGCTGACGCAGAGGGTACCTAACCTAAGAACCACTGCCTCTGAACCGTGAGCCACTACAGCTCCCGCTGAGACTACCCTGATATCGTGGTTTCTTATCGTTGCCCCTTGGGCCTCACAATGCATCTCTTTCATTATTTGAGAACGATCAAAAAATATTAGTAAAAGACCTACCCATAGAAACTAAATTTTTTGTAGACATAAGAAGAGGAAGTCTCAATCCCCAGAAAAAGCAACAAATCCTCTCATACTCATTAGTCAAAATAGAAGTAACATTCCTAGCCAATTCATGAAATTGAGCCTCATACTCTACAACAGCCATGGAGCCCTACTCCAACCTCAAAAACTGATCCCTCAAATAATCCCTGAGACTACGAGGCATATGATTCTCCAAGAATATCTTAGAGAACTACGTCCATGTCAAAAGAGGAGATCCAACTAGCCTAGAATCAAGATGACCTCTCTACCAATGTCGAGCTGCCAAATCCAATAGAGAAGTAGTTTTATCCATACCATGAGTCTCAACTAGGCCCAAATTACGGAGCCTATCCTCACAAGCAATCACTCATAAGCAATCTCACCTGGTGCACAAGAAAACCTAGGCAAAGCCAATCTCAAGAATCTACCCAACATCTTCTGCTCCTCAATAGACATAGCAGGATGTGTAACTACTAGCTCAACAACCACCGATGCATAAGGGATCTCAACTCTAGGAGTCGTAACCACATGTTGTGCCCCTATCTAGGTACCACTCTGATCTGCAGACTGTACACCATCAGATGATACACCACCAACCAATCCCAAGATTTGAACTAATGCATCCCTAAACATCAAATAAGAAATAAATCTGGGTGGATCCCGAGCTGGTCCCTAGCCCACCATTGGTTGGGATAGAAAAATCTCTAGATCAGGAGTAGGAATAGGGTCTTGTGAAGGCCCTCTATCCTGCCCCTAGCTGGGGATACATTCTCTATAAGCTGGATAATTATCATCAAATTATAGACAAATTCACCCATTAGAGTTATGAGTTACATAAGTTAACTCTAAATTAATCACATCTTCAGCCATAACACTATATGCAGATTCCTTTTCTTTTCTTTATATAGCCGCCTCATTCTTAGTAGAGGGGCATAAGTTTTTAATTCTTCTTTTAGTTTCTCTCTCTAAAGCTCTTCCTTCTCTCTTTTAACATATTCAAAAGATAAATAAAAAGGCACTAGCCACCGTTTATTACTGTTCAGGCCTTGCAACCGGGTAAAACCAAGGTACTAGTTCTTTCTCTTTTTATTGTTCTTTTAATACAACTTCTTACCTATTCCAACCGTGACTATGTTCAGCTAAAAAGCCTCTTATACCTATGTTGAAAATCTAACTTCATTCCCATAATAACTATGAAAGATCCAGACTCTATCAAAATACAAAGGAATTTTTCTATAGTTTCTTGACTTAGTTCCAAAATGGTGGTACAGTCGATTTTAATAAACTTATTTTAGTTTTGTCTCAGTGACTACGTCTAGTAAGTTGTGCCTCTTTAGCTCGTTATGCTGATAAGAAAAGGGCAACTTTTTGCACAATTAGAACTTCTAGACACATGGGTTTGACATAAGGCTATTAAATCTCTGACAGGTCCCTTATTTGGGTAAAATGTTCCATGCAGTCATTAAACTATTTGAAATTCTTTTATATTTCATTTAGTGCTTTGGTTTGGTTTTCCGACTTTTATTATATAGGTCTGGCAAGCTGAGTGGCTTACCCCAGCCTAGTGAGATTCTGTTAATGATTATTATTATCAGAAAGTTGTACCAAATGGGAACTTTTGAGACTTTAGGTCTCAAAAAAGTTGTTAAAACAACTGAAGAGACACTAACAGTAGATAGTGATCATGCTACTTTCAAATTATTATCTGAAAGTGATTTTGCTCCATATCATGAAACATGTAAGTTTATGCATATTGGTTTAAAGTATGATATTCCTCAGCACTTGGATCTGCTTAATAAGTAGACGATCCCAAAAGTGCCAGCCAGAAAGTTGTACCAAATGGGAACTTTCGAGACTTTAGGTCTCAAACAAGTTGTTAAAACAACTGAAGAGATACTAACAGTAGATAGTGATCATGCTACTTTTAAATTATTATCTGAAAGTGATTTTGCTCCATATCGTGCAACATGTAAGTTTATGCATATTGATTTAATTATTATTATTATTATTACTATTATTATTATTATTATTATAAAAAGAAGTATAATTAGTAAGAAACGTTTTATATTGCAAAAAAATAATCTCAATAAGTAGCTAAATAAAATGAAATGAAATTCCCAAGAGAAAAATCAGTTAAGATAAATGGAGAAACCAAAAATGAAACAAAAAATACCGAAAACAAGTAAACTACTACTACTACTATTATTGTTATTATTGTTTTTATTATTATATAAAAAAAAAAGTATAATTAGGAAGAAACGTGTTATATCGCAAAAAAATAGTCTCAAGAGTTAATTATTCATAAAATGTTTTACCAATGCTTCTTCAAGTTCAAATTCCGCTTGGTGCTTTTCATTTTGATAGGAGTAGGTGCTTGCAGCTCACTCGCTGTCTACTAAATGAACCTTCACTGCCCGCCCGGCCCCTATCTTTATTCTTAAGTAAAGTGAAATCAAATCAATGAAGTGAACAGCCCAACCTTTTTATTTGATGCTTTGTTTCCCCTAATTCTGAAACACAACAATAGACTTGCCACTATAGTCTTACACTAAAATATATGTTTATATTTACATTATTATATTAAAATGTGAAGGATCTTTAGAAAGTGAGTTAAAAGTTTTACACTTCACTAAAAATCTTTATAATAGATAAAATTATTTAATTTTAAATAATCAATGTTATACGCGTGAGGTACGTACGATTAAACTAATATATATACATACCTCTTTGAAAAAACTGTATAAATTCATTCTCGTGTGAATTCATTGTCTCACTTTAATAACTGTGTAAGAAAAAATTATGGCAAAAAAGATTCCCAACATCTACTTCATCTTGATTTGATAGGCCAAAAATCAAAATTAACATAGTAAAATCAACATCGATATCAACCATGGCTAATATTGATTGCCTTTTATATTGCTAAGAAAAAATTATTTTATATCAAACCATTACCAATTAATTTATTTTCAATATGTAAGGTGATAGTTTTTCATTCAATATTCATCACACACACTAAAAAAGTTGTGTAAATACATCATTTTTTTAATCAATTGTCACATTCATAAAACTCATTTCATACAAATGTAAAGAATACGAAGCTTCATCAATACCAATTTTAATATCATTTTCATACATTGAGAACTCAAAAAAATTGTATGAAATGAGAACATAAACCGACTTCAACGAAATTTACTAAACCAATTGATGAATATCATCTACCATTTTCATACACTAAAAACATTTACAAGAACAAATCATTTGTATGTAGAATCTTATATACCAATTTCATAAATTGAGATCTTAAAAATTGAAAATTATTTAAAATATGAATTTGCTATGTGTAAATTGATTCCATCTTAATCATTTAAAATAATACATGAAAACTAAATTGTACACAATTTTCATAGATTAAAAATAAATTACTGACAACTAATATTTATTGGCATCAGGTTTTCATAAGGTAATTCTTACCACCAATACTATTGCAACTTTAAAATCCATGAATTAAAAATCAAAGATTTTATACTACAATCCGTAATTATAGAGATTGGGTAAGAAAAAACTATAAAGAAAGGAGAATATTTATTTTTCATTTTAAAAATTAAATATTAATATAATTAAAGTAATAGGTGTCTTTTAAGTCTTAAATGAAGCATTGGTAACATTGACCAACTTAAAGGGTCAAACATAATAAAAAAAACTTGATTAGGTTAATTGTGAACTTGATTATTATTTTCCAAACTTTTTAATCTTTTCAAAAATACAAATTAATCCACACCAACAAAACTTCCCTCTCTCTGTAAATCAATCTCTCTTCTCTTTCTCTCGATAGTTTCTCTCTCTAACTTCTCCCAGCTAACAACTTTCCAAATTTATCTCTTCAATCTTGTGCAACTTCAACCTCTGACAATAAATAGTTTTGAGTTCTTGCCAGTTCCTTTTTGACTTTTAACCATCAGACGACGTGATAACATTCTCCGACGATAACAATTTCGAGTTCTTCATCGTTTCTTTTTTATTTTCACATGTAAAAAAATAGGGTTTTTAAGTTATGACGAAAACGAGTAACTTGATTTGTAGGTTTTTGTTATTTTTTTATGTTTTTTGTTAGTTTTTTTTAATGTTTGTTATTTTTTAGTTGAATTTCTTATCTGGATGTATCTGCTATTGCTTTTTTTAATAATGGATAAAACATGTAACGTAAATCCAACAGATGAGTAATTTTTTGCAACATATATGACTAATCTGTTGAACAAATTAGTAATCAGTTGCAACATATATGACTAATCTATTGCGCAGATTAGTAATATGTTGCAATATATATGACTGATCTGTTGCAACAAATAAGTAATCTTTTGCAACATATATGACGAATTTGTTGCAACAGATGAGTAATCTGTTGCAATATATATGACTAATTTATTGCAACAGATTACTCAATTGTTGAATTCGTTTTATAGTGTTGTAACATGAATCCAACATATGGGTCATCTGTTGCAACAGATTACTCACTTATTGCACTAGATAACTCATATATTGGATTCATGTTGCAGGTTCTATATATTGTAGCAGTAGAAGATACATCAAATAAGAAATTCAACAAAAATCATAATTTTACTTACAAAATAAGCTATGAAGTAATGTCCAAGTGATATACAAACAAAATTTGACCTAAAAAAATTTTAAAAATTTTAACAGTGGCACAATGAATAAGTAAAACACATGAAAAATTTCATGAAATAGGTAAAGAAGACAAAAATAATATACCATACATCAAATGCAAAAAGATCAAGGGGACAAACATTTGAGTTCTCCTAAACACGTTTAAGTTCTCTAGTATTTTAATTGCTTTCTAATAGTTGACCCATCTGTTACAAAGATTTTCTATCTGTTTGATAATTTTCAACAGATGAATCATCTGATACAACATGTTAGTCATCTGTTGATTCAAATTAAGCAATTATTAGTAATAACTAAATTGATTTAGCTAAAATTAAAGACATCTCTACGATGATGGGACAAATATTTGTATTATCCTAAAGCTATTTGAGTTCCCTAGTATTTTAATTATTTTCCAACAGATTATCTATTTGTTGCAACAAGTTAGTCATCTATTGCAACAGATATTTATAACAGGTTAGTCATTTTTTTATTCAAATTAAATAATTATTAATAATAACTAAATTAATTTAAATAAAATTAAAGAAAAGTCTTTAATACAAAACCTTAGACAAGGGGACAAATGTTTGAGTTCTCCTAAAAACATTTGAGCTTTAGTATTTTAAATTATTTTTCAACATATATCTTGTCTATTTAATAATTTTCAATAGATGAGTCATATGTTGCAACAATTTAGTCATCTGTTGCAACGGATGTCTATATTTGTCAGATAATTTTCAATAGATGAGTTAGCTATTGCAACAGGTTAGTCATCTGTTGCAACAGATGTCTATATCTGTTTGGTCATTTTCAACAAATGTCTTTAACTATTTGGTCTTTTCCAACAGATTATTCATTTATTGCAACATGTTATTCATCTATAAGCCATTATTAGTAGTAATTAATTGATTTAACTAAAATAAAATATGAATTAATAAGTTCAATTATAGTTTCAATTAATCTCATGGTAATTACACGATCAGCTAAGTATGTTCGTCCTGAGTAGAGTGATCAATTGACCAATTTTATTGAAATGATTCAAACTAATCCATCATTAGAAATAATTATATTGATTTAACTAAAATTAAAGATGAATTAGTAAATTCAATTACGATTTTAATTAATCTCATGGTAAAAATGGTGTATTGATAAATGATGATTTCTTATTATTTCTATTGAATAAATCTTGCTATTGATTAGTTTTTTCAACAAATAAACAATCTGTTGCAACAAATGAACAATCTGTTGCAATAGATAAACCATATGTTGTAAAAATAAATCAATTACTCCAACAGATGAGTCATATGTTGCAAACAGAAGGGTCATCTGTTGTAACAGATGAACCATATGTTGTAACAAACAGATCATTTGTTCGAAAAACTCAAGGGTCATGACTTTTCGATCATTTAATTAAAAAAATGATTCGTAAATAAATAATATGAAAAAAATATGATAAACACAATTTTGTAGCTATTTAATTTAAATAACTAAAATACCAAAAAAATGAGAAAAGTTATGACTTTTCACCTTTTTTGTATTTAAATCTATTTTTTAATTTAAATAATCAAAAAGTCACCATGTTCGATTTAATTAAGAGATATAATTATTAAAAAAGAGGTGAACGGTCGTGATTTTTTGCCTAACACATTGCACTACTCACTCATTCAATCTTTTATAAATAGGTCTGCTCATCTCTATCTCTTGCATCTTGTCTTTCATAAAATCGTCATTATATCGCGATCACTTCTCTTTCAAAAATATATTTCTTGTTCATCCGTTGAGGTATTTTTTATTTTCTTGTTATAATATGAAAATTATTAACATGCATCTATTTTCTAGTTAAGTTTCACATTTTTTTTGTTAAACTACCAGTTGGTACAGTATGTGATTTAGTGTTTTACGTTATTTGTTCATGCACGTTCTAGATATGACTGATCTGATTTGGTACATGGAGATTTTGCTTGACACCATGTAGAAACTTGAAAGGCTGGTTCATAAACTCAAGTTAGAGTTGGGCGCCGCGACAGCAAGGGTGCTTCGTGGGATTCGAAGACTGAAGGGTCTGCTGCCCAATGGATTTCCGATTGACAATAATGATAATAATAATAATAATTAGGTTATATATTTTTTTTATCATTTGTAATTTATTTTATCGGATCTACCTAATGTTGTAAATATTCTTTATGAAATGAATGGGAAAATCTTTATTTAATCAACTGAGTTTATTTTTATTTTTTTTCATTCTGCCTATTTTTTTAAGATGTTGAGAGATGTAGGTTTTTGAGCATTCGGGAGTGGAAAGAGTCAATTACAAGAAAGAAAGTATTTGGTTGAGAGCAAGATCATAGACTAAAATTAAATAACACAAGATTATTTAGTATTGCAACAAAATTAAAGATAGATTGATAACAGATGGCCCATCTATTGCAACAGATGGATAATCTATTGGAAATGACCAAGTAGATAATGACATCTATTGCAATAGATTGATCGTCTGTCGCAACAAATTAGTAGTATGTTGAAAATGACCAGACAGATAAAGACATCTATCGCAATAGATTAGTTATCTATTGCAAAAAAAATTAGTAATCTGTTGGAAATGACAAACAGATAAAGTCATATATTGCAACAGATTGGTCATCTGTTGGAAATGACCAACAGATAAAGACATTTGTTACAACAGATGACCAATCTATTGCGACATATGTGTATATCTGTTTGATAATTTTCAACAGATGACTCATCTATTACAACAGGTTAAATCTGGTGTAATAGGTTATACACTTAAATGATCATGTAATTACTATGAGATTAATTGAAATTGTAATTATACTAATAATGGCATTATTTAAATCATTTCAAATAAAATTAATCAATTGATCACTCTACTCAAAACAAACACACTAAGATGATCGTGTAATTACTCCCTCCGTTTTGTTTTAGTTGGCCCTCTTTTTAAAAATATTTGTTTCAATTTAGTTGTCCCTTTGATGAAATTAAGAGAATTTTATTATGTTCTTCCAATACTACCCTTAACATTAAATATCTAACCAAAGTATATTTACTCAAATTTATATTTTCAAAGAATAATTAATAAGGCTAATTTGGTAAAATAAATCTCCTAATTAATATTTTCTTAATGAGTGTGCCAAGTCCATAGGGGCCAACTAATATGAAATGGAGGTAATAATAAGAGAATAATTGAAATCATAATTGAACTTATCAATTCATCTTTAATTTTAGTTAAATCAATGTTGTTATTACTAATAATGTCTTAATTTGAATCATTTCAAATAAAACTGGTCAATTAACACTTTACTCAATACGAATACACTTAGATGGATCATGTAATTACTATGAGATTAATTGAAATCGTAATTAACTTATCAATTCATCTTTAATTTTAGTTAAATCAATTTAGTTAGAACTAATAATTACTTAATTTTAATTATTTCAAATCAAATTGGTCAATTGATCATTCTACTTAATACGAAACACTTAGTTGATCATGTAATTACTATAAAATTAATTGAAATTGTAAGTGAACTTACTAATTCATCTATAATTTTAGTTAAATCAATATAGTTATTTCTAATTATGGCTTGATTTGAATCATTTCAAATAAAATTGGTCAAGCGATCACTCAACTCGGGACGAACACACTTAGTTGATCGTGTAATTACCATGAGATTAATTGAAACAATAATTGATCTTATTAATACTAGTTAAATTAATTTAGTTATTACTAATATAATGGCTTAATATGAATCAATAGATAAGTAAGATGTTGCAAAAGATGAGTAATCTGTTGAAAATGACCAAACAGATAGACATATGTTGCAACAGATTAGTTATCTATTGCAACAGATTAGTAATCTGTTGGAAATAACAAACAAATAAAGTCATATGTTGCAACAGATTGGTCATCTATTGAAAATGACCAGCAGATAAAGACATTTGTTACAACAGATGACTAATCTATGCAACATATTACTCATCTGTTGGATTCACGTTACATGTTTTATCTATTGTTGAAAAACCAGCAGTAGCAGATACACCCAGATAAGAAATTCAACTAAAAATTATAATTCTACTTACTAAAATCACCTATAAATAATTCTCAAGTGATATACGAATAAAATTTGATCAAGTAGCAATTGTAGCGGTAACAACAATGTTCAACAACAAGAAGATGATAATGATGAACAAAAAGAGATGATAATGAAGAACAAAAAGAGATGATAATGAAGAACAAGATGATGATAATAAAGAAGAAGATGATGAATAAAGCAACAACAACAATAAAAAACAAAAATCACGAAAAGAGAGAAAACTCCAATAAATGAGAAGAGAGAGAAACGTGCCTTTTTTTCCTCAATTTCTAATTATTAGGTTTTACATTGGATCAAAGTATAAATTAAAAAACTTGTGGGTTATTTTCAAACTTTCTTTACTTTCTTAATCCTTAATAAAGTAATTGTCACCTCCACTCAATTATTAAGACTTGTGCACCCACACCTCATTTTAAAACTCTTTTGTCACCTAGAGCCCAAAGCCCCCAGATAGTAACTGCCTCCTATTAAAATAAAAGATTTTTTAACAAAAATATAAAAATATATTTTTTCCCTTTTCTAGTTTTAAAATCTACTATTAATTTGTTTTTCTTTTAAAAATTGTGATTAGTTGCAATCTACAAAGTATTGCAATGAATTGCAATATATAATCTAAGAATATATATTTTGATTTTTTTTTTTGATAATGTATTACGTACCCCTTTTTTCAATATGGACTGTTTTTAATTTTATAGTTTTTAAACATGAGGTAAACAATTGAAAGTAAGAAAATTATCCAAAAAAACCCTATTTAAAGGGATTATATATAGAGAGAGAGAGTTTTGCTAACATACTACATGAAGGTAGAATGTTAGCATCCTCCCCATTTTTAATCTCCTTAAATGTCCTTACTTTTTTCTGTTACCAAATTCAAAACAAGGGCATTTTTGTCATTTCACTCAAATAACCCCAACTCTTTTGCTTCTCTTTGATTTCAACTATAACTTCATTCTTTGTGCACATCAATGGGGAAAAGCGATCTAACAAAAACTGGGTAGTTAACGTTTTTTTTTTCTAAATTTTTTAAAAAAAAAATGGCCAGCTCACTAATGTAGGTAAAATAATTTCATGAGTTCAAAAAATTTATTATGCGAATCTGCACATAAAAATCCTGCGGTGTCCCTCTTATTACTTTTCATAAAAGTAGTATGAAAAATCCTACACAGAGAATAAGTTGCACGGGCGAAAAAAAATTCAGATTGAATTCTTAATTTTTGTGTCTGTTAAAGAATTCTTCCCGTAATTCAAAAGAACACCATGAAATTGGAGGTTTAAATGCAAAGGTGAATAAGATTTGGAATCGAAAGACCAAGGATAAGATTACCCCACAAATTTCATCTCTATAATTTCCGTTCAATTTCACTCTACTGAAGGGGGAATATCAAAACCCAACTATTTAATTTGATATAACAAATGCAATTGTTTAATTGAATACTCCTAATTTCCTATTAGTTTTGATTAGGGGTGTACATAGGTCGGGTTGGTTCAGTTTTTCATTAAAATATAACCAAACCAATAATGTCGGTTTTCTAAATCTATAAACCAAATCAAACCAATATACAATTGGTTTTTTAATTTTGGTTTTAGTCGGTTTTTTTGGTTTTCTCAGTTTTCTCGATTTTTACAATTATAATGTGATTGAAGAAAAAAATTAAATGTTTTCACTAAAAAGATATAAAAAAAAAAAAAAACAATGGTCATAGAGTAGTTTCAATTAAAATTAAGTTGGCAAATTACTAAGACGTCTAAACTACTATCTCTCAAAGTAATATTATGTGGATACCCAGTGGTTCAATTTCTTAGTCACTAGTCACAGTAGCTTGTCTGAAAGTTCCTTTCACATAAAATATGAGCATATAAAAGAATGAAGAATTGGAGACAAATTATTAAAAACTTAACTCCATAAAGTAATTAACCATAACATAATTCAAGCAAAAAAAAAAAGAGAAATAAGAGAAACAAACCTAAATCACAACTTGACGAACGAATGGACAAAATGTAAAGTGAAGCAATAAAGAGTTTTAGGTTTTTATATGGAAAAAATTCAAATATAGGTAACTTTTAGTCCATAGTTACAAGACATGGTTAATGTTTGCATAGTTACAAAACATAGATATACGTTAAATTCTTCTCTTTCTCACTCGTTCTCGCCTCTCTCCTCCTTCTCTCTCCCATCCATTCCTGTCCCTCTATTAGTCCCCCCCACCCCCCCACCCCCTTCTTTCTCATTCTTTTACTTTTTATAATTTCAAGAATTGTATATTTGTATATAAACTATACAAAATGTATATGTACACACTCAATATAAATTCTGCAAACTGTATATATATAGATATATAGTTATTTAATATACACTATAATAATATACAAACATTCAGATATACAATTGAAAAAATAAATAAATGTACATATAAAATTAACAACTTATACATATATGACTTATATAATTGACATGTGACTTATACAAATACGACTTATTCAATTGACTTATACATATACGACTTATACAATTATATCATATATACAATTAATATATAATTTACACATATGCGCATATATATACATATACAATTAACAACTTATACATATATGACTTATATAATTGACATATTCAATTGACATATATGACTTATACAATTGACTTACACATATACTACTTATACAATTACATCATATACACAATTAATAAACAACTTATACATATACGTATATATAATGACACATAATATATAATTGATAACAATTTAGCTGAATTGAGAAAATAATGATTGAACTAAGTTATCTCAATCAAAATTTATGATAGAAAGGATTGCAAAATATAAAAAATCAAAAAAAATAAATTAAATCTAATATCAAAAATACTGAAAAAAACTTCAAATCTTCAATAAATATTCTAAACGGATTTTATGTGGTGATAAATCCACAAAAAAAGGTTCTCCAAAGTAAAATCAAGGATGATATCTTGTAATATTAAAGTGATTTTGAGAGAAAAATAAGGAGAAAAAAAGTTGAAGAAGGTCTCTTAAAGAACACTATTATAATGTTGCCAATGTTGTTGTTTCTTCAATGTAAAATCAAGGATGTTAGAGTTATTTTGAGAGAAAAATAAGAAGAAGAAAAAAATTGAAGAAGATATCTTCAATAATCATGCGTTTTGTTGTTTCCATTGTTGCTTTTTTTTTGACAATAGAATAAAAAAAAATTAAACTACCAAATAACTATGAATTGTAATTTTTTAAAAAATTAACCATACCATGTAATTAATATAGTATTTTGTCTATAATATATAATTTTTCCTTTTTATATTAATATTGGGCTTTATATTAATTTGTTACTAATGGACAAATATTATAATTAAAGGCCCAAGAATATATATCTATTTTCTGAATATAAAAAAATAATAAAAATAATTAGAGAGTAGATTATAAGTAAATTCTTTTTACATATAAGAAGTTAAAATTATATATATATAATGTCGGTTCGGTTTGATTTTATTTTTGCTAATACCAAACCAAACCAGTGAAAAAGTTTTAGTAGAGTTGGTCTTAATAAGTGTTATCCCTTTACAAAAATATTTTGTTAGTTTTTCACGAACTACGCACACCTGATTCTCATCTTAGTGAGATACTGATAACGCTCAACTTACACGTCAATTTAGTACAAGGCGATCATCGTTAATAAATTTACCCAATTTTAGAGTCGGGTTCAAATCCGTGAGGAACAATGTGAGTGGAGATTAAACTAATTTGAAACTATAGCTATAAGTTAAATTCAAACAAATGATACAAAAAGATAAAATGGGGGTTTTTTATGATCAAATAATAGGTAAAGTTTCGACTTGCTTCAGAACTCAAAGCTTAAACTGTAATATTTAAAATCAATGATATAGACAAACTAGAGTTATGATCACTATAATTAGTAATCCTCCATTGAATAATAGTTGTAGTATTGGATTCTTGTGACTTATGGAAAACACCAAATTATCAGTTTCGACAGTCCATCTAAGTGTTTCTCAACCTACCTAGATGTTGAACTCCCTAATTCTCTCGAACTTAGGAAAGCATTCTATTCATACTGATTTTATCTCGAGTTGATCAATCTTGTTACAACATTAATCATTAGATAAGAACTTAACCTTCCCAAATCCTCATTGATAATTCGCTACCTTTAGTTTCTTTCTCAGTTCGAGCAAATCAACATAAGGCGGGATTTATTGTTTGCAACCAATAAATAACAATCATAACAAAGGAATTATCAAGATGTCTCCATAATTACTCAAACCCTAGCCCACTATTAAATCCATGGAGGAATAATCATAAATCCCATAACCCTAGTTGTGGGTTTTAGCTCCACATGAGAAAGAAAGAGATAGCAACAATTATATTCGTCATTCAAAGTAATTAAACTTACAAAAGATGAAGTCTGATGTTGATTCTCTTCCAAGTTCAAGAGCAAAATCTCAAAACCCAATCAAAGAGTTGAATATTTAATTCTAAGTTAAGAGAGCCAAAAAGAAAAGTAAACTCCCTTGGAATAAGTTCCAGATGTTCAGCCCCCCTATATGAAACCCTAAAAGCTGTTATTTATATCTGTAACTTAAGAAAAATTTGAAATTAAAAATTCAGATTTTTCTTCTTAGCTGACGACATGTCCGACGGCTTATCAGAGATCTGATATCTTATCAGACCATGTCGTCAGACATGATTCCCATTTCTTGTCTTTTGTTTATGTATAATGACATGTTGATGGCTTATCAGACATCTGACGGCTTATCAGTGGATGCCGTTAGCTCCTCCTCCAAGTTTGATGATTTTTGCCTTTGGATGACGGAAACTCCTGACTGCTTATCAAGGCTTTGATGACAAATCAGATAATGTCGTTACTTCTTCACTTCAAATCTTATGTACTGCCTTAGGCTGACGACATTCTCGATGGCTTATCAAAATTGTAACGACTTATCAGAGTTGTCATCATACTTTTGCTCCAACTTTCTCACACTATCTACAGCTGACGATGACTCTGATAGCTTATCACAAGGCTGATGACTTATCAGAAAAGTCGTCAGCTATACTTCTTTTTCTACTTGCTCAGAAATCAACTCTTTTACTTTCATTATTATTGATTCTCTTGTATCTTGACTTTTACTGCAATATCAAAGAGAAAACAATCAAAAACGACAAAAGTTGCTTAAGACTTTGCAATTATTCTCAGTTAAAAGCCTCAAATGTGTTTGCACCTGCTCACACATCAACACCCTCAACTTAAAACAATTGTTTGTCCTTAAGCAACTAAAACACAACCAAGAGGATACAAAGTACATTCGGCAATCAACCATCCAAATTATCTCAAAACATCTTCACCATCTTCAAGGTCAATTAATTTAAAAAACAACTGTACATGTTATTGAAGAACAACAATACGACACACAGGAATCAAGATATGGCATCAATTCAGCAACAACAACTATTCATGTACCAAGATTACACTATCCAAATAAGTTAGCAACTAGCAACATAACCAATATGCCCTTACAACAAAGAGGTCCCTCCTCACTCATATGTGAACTCACGCATATCAATACGGGGACGGTCAAGAGACACTCACTCTCAGAAAGAAGTTCCAATCAATGTATTCCAAATACCATAAGTTTGCCCTTATTTTCATTACCGAAGCTTTCAAACAGTTAAATTAAGATCACTATAGGACTTTTCTTCAGCTTGTAATGTAGGCTTGGGGCTGGTATGATACACAAGGATATTTAAAGTAACTAAGTCTCCTTGGCACTACACTATTTTTGGGGTTTTACTTATCAACCTTTACCTTATTTCTCCCTTTCTTGATTAAAGCACATTCAAGCTAGGTGCAGTTTTTATTCATTCATTTTTTTTCACAACTTTTCTTTTCTCATTCTTTTTCTACCACACCCAGTCTTGCATTTTTTTACCCTTCTTTATACTCACTTTACATCACGTACCCCTATGATAGCCACCCTCAACTTAGGCTATTTACTTAAGTCAAAGAGCACAATGTCCAAGGAGGACCAGGGCCAAAATAGGTTCATTGTGATACAAATGGGAAGGTGATAGGTATAATAAAAAGAATAGGCATTAGGCTCAAAATCAAGATCAAGGGATATTATTCACACATGGAAGGTCATTTAGGCTAAAAGTGGACTAATATCAACAACGACCTATGATCATTTCCTAACCACTATCCTACAACCAAGGCAAGACCAACCGGATAAGTTCTAGATTTAACACACAACGGGAACTAGGTAGTATCTCACACACACATGGCACAAAGGTACATCACAAGCTACTACCCATTCGGTTCATGCAATTGTTTAGCCATGGTTATCATGTCACTAGTACTAATGCCATAACAAGATGCACAGTGGTCACACATAAATGCATATCACACAGTTATAAAATAGACCATTGGAGAGGTATTCAAAAATTAACAAAAACATGTTAACTGCCTAAGGTACTTGTATTTCTCCTAGTCAACTATAATATTTTACAACAAATCACAATACGCCTAAACATGCCGGCTCTACTAGGAACAAGACTCCGGGAAAAAGAGGCATAACAACAAAAACCCCAAGAGGACATTAACACCCACAAATAGCCCTTTTCTCAACTTAAAATCATGCAATGTCCCCAATGCGTCAAACCAAAATAAAAGAGTTAGAAACATACATGTGGCACCATGGGTATGAAGATCTGATGTCAATCACATAATACGAATACAAACAACAAAATATCTTGGGTTGCCTCCTAAGCAGCCCCTGATTTAATATCGTGGCACGACCCAACTCAATTTTTTTCTCCACCTTGAGGATATGAATTTCACCCCCAACTTAGGGTCTATTTTTTTGCCTCGCTCGTAGGGGGTGGTATAAAAAATAAGGAACCGAGTTATAGAATGTGCATGATAAACCACTCGTCCCTAAAGTGAGGTGTGTTTTTATGTTGTTTTTCTAGTGTAAAATCAAGAATATATGATTCTTGTTCCTCATCTTCACACTCTTCTACTATTTTAAATGATTCCACTGATAAGATATCATCTAAATGTAATGTAGAAAAGTGCTTTAATGGGGACCAACAAATCCTACTTCAAAATTTACACTATCCTCAACACCTTCACTTATATTCAGCTTCTTAATATCAGTCTAAAGATCAAGATAACAATCGTGTGGCTGTGATTCTTGTGTTTTCTCCATAAATTGGCTAATGTTCTCCTCATATTCTTCTTTGTTTATCCACTGTAGACATAGTGACAGTGGTAACTCCTTCAGCTCTGCCTACAACTATGTTTGAGACTCTAAAATTTGTTTCATCAATTTGTCCAAATTGCTCATTGAATTGTGGCAGCATACATATCTTCAGAATGATGACTTTGACCACAAGCCAAAAACCAAGTTACAGTCTGTTCCCCAGTTAGAACAGTATCTACATCATATTATGAAGGTCCCATCCATGCACTTCCATATAAATCTAGACAGTAAGCCTCATAATGTGGTCCCCCACAATAATAACAAGAATCGTCATCACTTAAAAAATCATCTATCCAGGCTGACATCTCAAGAAAAGTGTGAGAAAAATAAAAATAAAAGAAAATAAAAAAATAAACTAAACAAATATTTACAAGTTTGAATTCAAGCAAGTAAGCTAAAATTTCAAACCAACTCAATATGCCAAATTGTTCCCTGGTAACGACGGTATTTTTGATAATGCTAAACTTACACATCAATTTAGTGCAAAGTGATCGTCATTAATATATTTACCCAACTTTGGAGTCGGGGTCGAATTCATGAGAAACAATGTAAGTGGCAATTAAACTAATTTGAAACTATAGATATAAGTTGAATTTAAACAAATGATACGAAAAGATAAAATGGGGTTTTTTTTATGATCAAACAATAATTAAAGTTTTGACTTGCTTCAGAACTCAAAGCTTAAACTGCAATATATCAAAGCAATGATATAGAGAAACTAGAGTTGTGATCACTATGATTAGTAATCCTTCATTGAATAATAGTTATAGTACTAGATTCTCGTGACTTATGGAAAACACCAAATTATCAGTTTCGACAGTCCATCTAAGTGTTTCTCAATCTACATAGATGTTGAACTCCCTAATTCTCCCAAACTTAGGGAAGTATTCTATTCATACTAATTTATCTCGAGTTGATCAATCTTGTTACAGCATTAATCATTAGATGAGAACTTAACCTTCCCAAATCCTCGTTGATAATTTGCTACCTTTAGTTTATTTCCCAGTTCAATCAAATCAACATAAGGTGGGATCTATTGTTTGCAACCAATAAATAACAATCATAACAAAGAAATTATCAAGATGTCTCCACCATCACTCAAACCCTAGCCAACTATTAAAACCATGGAGGAATAATCATAGATCCCACAACCCTAGTAGTGGGTTTTAGTTCCACATGAGAAAGAAAGAGATAGTAACAATTATATTTATCATTCAAAGTAATTAAACTTACAAAAGATGAAGTCTGATGTTGATTCTCTTCCAAGTTCAAGAGCAAAATCTCAAAACCCAATCAAAGAGTTGAATATTGAATGCTAAGTTAAGAGAGCCAAAAATAAAAGTAAACTCCCTTGGAATAAGTTCCAGATGTTTAGCCACCCTCTATAAAACCCTAAAAGCTGCTATTTATATCCGTAACTTAAGAAAAATTTGAAATTAAAAATTCAAATTTTTCTTCTTAGCTGACGACATGTCTAACGGCTTATCAGAGATCTAATATCTTATCAGACCATGTCGTCAGACATGATTCTCATTTCTTGCTTTCTGCTTATGTGTGACGACATGCTTGATGACTTATCAGACACCTGACGGCTTATCAAGGGATGTCGTCAGCTCCTTATTCAAGTTTTATGTTTTTTGCCTTAGGCTAATGACAACCCCTGATATCTTATCAGGGCTTTGACGACATATTAGACAATGTCGTCACTTCTTCACTTTAAATCTCATGTATTGCCTTAGGCTGACGGCATTCTCGACGGCTTATCAAAATTGTACCGACTTATAAGAGATGTCATCACACTTCTGCTCCAACTTTCTCACACTGTCTACAACTGACGATAACTCTGATAGCTTATCACAAGGCTGACGACTTATCAGACAAGTTGTCATCTATACTTCTCTCTCTACTTGCTAAAAAATCAACTCTTTTACTTCCATTATTGCTAGTTCTCTTGCATCTTGACTTTTACTGCAATATCAAAGAGAACACAATCAAAAAATGATAAAAATTGCTTAAGACTTTGCAATTATTCTCAGTTAAAATCCTCAAATGTGTTTGCATCAGCTCACACATCAGATACGTAGGCAATCCTTCACAAGTTTGATGATTTTTTTTAAAATTTCTTTCCTTCTAAACAAAAAAAAAAGAGAGTTTTGATCCTTATATAAAAAGAAATTAAGTTGTTTTTGAAATAAAAAAGTGTGTTTTTATCATTATTAATAAATTAAAAAAATATCATTATTTAAATAATAAAAGTGTGTTTCTTCATATCTCTAATTTCACAAACAACGCACACCTGATTCTCATCGTGCTGAGATCGTAGAACCCTTATTAGGTTTGGTGACATTCTTAAAGAAAAAAGTTATGAAAGTATGGAATCCTGACACATTCCTTATTTCTAAAGTCAAATTAGTATTAAGGTAGTTGGTTGTGGTTAAGCTGATATCTTATTCATACAACAGAGGTCTAAAAGAAAGGACAAGATAACCCACAAAGAGGGTATACAGTTCGAAGACGAAGAAATGTAAAATCAGTTGATTTCATAGGAATCTGTATCAATGAACGAGATGGAGATGATTGATGTCTTCCTTCAACTACAAGAGCATCACCTGCTTTGTATAGTAGGTAAAACCTTTGTTAAAACAATCAAATGGTTGAAAATGGAATTGAATCTGAAAAAGTTGCAAGTCAAGTAGCCCTTAAGGCTACAACTCAGACAATTCAGAATAGTTTGGGATGCTTTGGGGTCAAGAAGAAGAAAAAAATTTGTAGCAATGATTGTGGAGACCCCATTAAGGCTGGCATGCAAATCAATTGTTAAAATGTCAAAGCTCAGCAATTTAAAAGTCACTTCACTCCTCACGAGGAGAAAGTTTTGGTAGTCTATTTTGTTTTTCTTTTTGCTATCCAAATTATTTCAGAGTTGTAGTTCAGAATCTATCTTGTCTTATTTCTTACCATCTCTGTTCAAACTCTTCTATCTTTCTGTCAACAAAATATGTGTCTCTTTTATTTTTATTTTTATTTTTTAATATATATTTTTTATTTGTCTTTATTTACTTTATAACATTCTGTTTATGGTGATTCTAATGATATAATATGCGTGCTGAATTCACATATTGATTTTTAAACCCAATCTAATTTTGAAACATTAAGCTAAGAGGATAAATTGAAAAAAAACATATAAGAAAATAAGAAAAATGTTGAGGTGTTTGGGGACCTATTTATGGCCTCACTTGAATATATTTAGGCAATCACTTTGCGAATAAAAATAATTTAATCTTTAATGAGAAGGTCTATCTCAAGTACGTCTCACCCTATGTTATATATATTTTGAGCCTCATGCTGCCCTTTCTTTCTAATCTATCTAAAATCCAAGTTACAACCAAAGAAATACTTTCAGTTCAATCTTTGAGGATGTCAAGGCTAAGAATGTTATAGATATATGATGTTTCATATTTTGGGTACCACTTTCCTTTATCAGCATAAAAATGAGAGTCTTATTGGTAAAAATCCTTCTGGGCACCATAAGAAGACATTGAGTTGTGAAAAAATTAATGAAAATAAGAGAGTCTTATTGATGAAAAACCTCATGGGAACCATAAAATGATAGTGAGCTGAGAGAAAATAAAAATAAAAGAGGTACACCAGAGAAAATCTTTGGGATGCCACTAGTCGAAGAAGGTTTGTGATCTAAAGACAACAAGTTCAAGAGTGGCTCGATTTCAAACTCAATAAGTTGAAAAAAGGTTAATAAATGATTAGTATGGGAAGAACAGGTTGTTTAATTCAAAATGATGTCATAATCACTGGAATCAGCTACCACACCCAGATAAGTTTTTCTTTTTGTCGTTTTGTAATGGGATGTTTATTGTCTTTTTATTCTCTTTCTATATTTCTATTTTTATTTTTGTTTTCAAATGGAAAATCATTTTCATCATTTTTCTCACATTTTTAGTCAAATTCACATAAAGAAAAATGAGAAAGGATATCATCATTTTCTCACATTATCATCCCAAAACTCCCCACTACTCCCACTTTCTCTTGCCCACTACCACATTTCAAATTCACTGCACATGCACACAACATACATCTATATATACATGCACCAGAGAACACTTCAAGGGGAAGGCACAAAAAAAACAAGAAACAAAAGGAGGAACATACACACGAACAAAACACAGAGACAAGAACACACACTTAAAAAGCAGTAGACAAAAAAAGAAGGGGAGTTGAAAAGAAGAGAGAAAGCAGAAAAACAGAGAGTGCAAAAACAAAAGAAAAATCAGTACTTAGTTTGAGAAGAAATAAAAAAAAAATGAGTGATAAGTGGAGTTCAAGGTTTTTTGTTTGAGTTTTTGGTTCGATGTAAAATCTTTCTCGTCTGGTTTAGTTCGTCATACAGGTTCTTATTCAATTCATGTACTATTCTTTTTATGGTGAATCGAAGCATGAATGGAGTTATTTCAATATTTTTTTTATATTATTCAGTACATCTAATTTATTAGTTTTATGTGATTCATACTCCGTTGTTTTATTTATAATTCATTTGTTGGTTCAAAATAATATTGATCAGATTAGATTTGCACTTTAAATGAGATACTTTTTATAGTTATTAGTGTTTAAAAGTGTAAAGGTATGTTCAGTTAACGTGCAAATTATTACCTATATATAAGGCACAATGAAGCAACTCAAGTAGGCTGCTCATGGTCAACATGCCTGCTTCAGCTGCTTCAATCGTGATTTTACTATGGTATCCTTAAGTAATTATTATAAGTCATTTACGTATTAAAAATTGAAAATATTTGATAAAAAATTAGGCACAATGAAGCAGCTCAAGCAGGCTGCTCATGGTCAACATGCCTGCTTCAGCAGCCTGCTTCAGTTGCTTCAATCATGATTTTACTATATTATCCTTAAGTAATTATGTCATTTACGTATTAAAAATTGAAAATATTTGATAAAAAATTTAAGATAGACATTTATGACATGACTGCTTCAGCTGCTTCAATCGTGTTTTTACTAGATCACTCATAATTGATTATCATAAGTCATTTAAGTATTAAAAAATTAATAATATTTAATAAAATAGAGATAAAATGATAAATTATTTTTTAATATTTTAAATTAACTTGACGTCTTATATGGGACCACTTACAAAAAGTTCACAAGTATTTTTTATAATAATTTTACTAAATTTTACTATGTCACTTCTAATTAGTAGAATAGAAGAAAAAATATTATAAAAAACAATAATTAAAAAAATTAAATAATTTTAAAAATATAATTGACTATTAACGGCACATAAGTTTGGACAACTTAAAATATTATTATACAAATTTCATCAATGTAAATATAGTAATATATACCTAATTTAGAATTTATCAACCAAACAAATGAAAGTTCTAATTAAGTAATAGAATTATACATAAAGTAAAATTTTTAATGATCAACATTGGGCCGTGCATAGTACGGCGTAAGCCGATTAGTTAATGTATAGACCATGCATGCATGTAAAACAGAAAGTAATTAATTAATTAAAAAAGAAATAAAATACACACACACAAGCACAAAGGTTGGGAAACAAAAGATTGAAAACAAGAAAAAGGGAGTAGGGTTAGGGATGAAGAGGTCGAGACGGGGACAGTGATAGAATGGGAAATGGAAAAGGAATTGCAACGTTTTATATGTATTGTAGATCATTAAAGTTGCATTTTTTAAAAAGCCGTGTATATAGTTTAGCCATATGTACATAGTTACTCATCTTCACAACAAGAGTGATTGTCCATGTTGTTGTCTTTATCTAACTACCAACCAAATGTAGCCCAATTTTCTTCTAGACAAGCTATTGAAGAAGACATCTGTTCGTCAGATTTCAAGAAGAGATAATGCATCAAAACCCTCTGAATTTGTTTTCACAACTTATTTTAGCATTTAAACTTAACTTTCGTTTTTTAACCCTCCTTAAAATCATTAAAGTGAATTAATTTTCCCCCTTACGCTGACGTGTCATTTAATTTTTTTTTCTTTTAAAATGTCACGCCAGCATAAGGGGGGAAATTATTTCACTTTAAAAATGTTAAGGGGGTAAATAAATAGAATCTTTGTTTAAGTGCTACAGTACGTTGTGGAGACAAATACAGAGGTTTTGATTCATTATCTCTTTCGAGAACTACATTCCTAGTTGAATAATTTTGTGTTTCATTTAAAACAGAAGAAAAATAATTTCCAACTCTTAGAGATTAGATATTAGGTTTGGTCACTGCTTTAAATTAATGAAAGTTGAAAAGGTAATAGTGATTGCTTTAAAAATTAGATTGTTTAGTTAAATTTAGTTAGTCTTTATTAGTTTTCTCAAAAGTGCACTTTCATACAATACGTATGCGTGGCAAAGTTTCCTACTTTTTCTTTAACATATAATTTGTAGTACTAAAATACAAGAATATTATGATAGGTTCATGTAATAATTATAGGATTAACAGGCCGTTTCTCATTAAATTTAGTTAGGGCTACATTATGTTTAAGGCCCATTTATTAACTAATGTGAGGTTGAGTAAGGGGTTGCGATTGTATTCCGGACCCGTCATAATTAAGAAAAGAAAAGAGAACAAAAATGAGGATAATATAGATAAGATAAAATGTCTCGAGATGGAATAAATGCCTTTTAACGCTTGATAAGTTTTAGGCACGTTTAATATATTTTTCTCGATTAAGAATGTGGCATACGCATCTTTTCGAAATGTTTTTAAAAAATAATTCGAAGATGCAATAATGCACGTCGACAAAAATCGTCCTAAAATTAGTTAACTTTCACTAGCTTAAATACAAGAGGTATAGGCAGATATAGATATTAAAAATGAGCGACTTAAGACCTTCAACCATAATTTATCCAAAATAGTTTAAGTTAGGTACGAGTTGATTAAAGTGACCGTGCTAGAACCCACGGGATTCGAGGGGTGTGTCATACCTTCCTTCGATCAACAGAATTTCTTAACCCGTCTTCTATTTTCGACGATCAATAAAGAGTCATTTTCTTTTGATTAGAGATTCTATAAGGTGACTTGGAACATCATAACTCAATTCAAGTGGCGAATCTATAAATAAAATAATCCCTATTTAAAACTATCACTTTAGTTGGAAAAACCCTTTGTCCCTCCAGCGAAAGAAGGGTGTGACACCCATGGGCTATATGGGTCCATCTCCCCCTGCTAGAAGGGTCCAGTGCATATTAGTCGTACGAACTGAGTAAAAGCTGCAAAAAGGGTAAAGACATCAAGGCTATATATCTATCTATCTATCTATATATATATATATATATATATATATATATAATGTGTGCGCCAGGCACATGATCACATGGACCCCCTAACACTGGCAATAGTGGTTTCCAGGGTTGATCCCTCCAGGACCAACACCTTCACGGTGAGCTACACAATTTCCTTTAAGTCTAAATTAAAATAATTGCACCTAAACAAACCATTAAACCAGGAATCATTTATTACGGCATTTACCAACATGGTATCATCATACCAATATGCTTGCAAGCTAATTCAACTATGCCAAATCAGTTCATATAACCAAACTTACTCCCAAGTTCTATTTAAAATTAAAACCATGACCACCAAGGTCATCCAAATCTATTTTTATCCATTTATCCTTTGATGCAATGGGTTCAAAATACAAGTTAAATCATGCAATTATCCATATTTAAAATCAAGTTTACAAAGTGGGTTAAGGTTAATGTCATTGCCAAGCCAAAATTTATCCAATTTGGAGAAACCCATGTTCCCCATTCCAACCATTAAAACAATGCACCAATTCAGTTCCAAAAATCATAAATTAATGCATGAATAATTTATTTAACCATGGGAAAAGCAATTCAAGTAACCACAGTCAAAACCCCTCAACCCAATCTCTACCCCATCAATTAAAACACATGAATATTGACTAAATAGATGTCACAATGTAAAAACATAAGTTAGGGATGAGCAGCATGCCTGAAATACAAACGAAATCAAAGAGAAATTAAAGTTTGAAGCTTGAATGTTGAATTCTCTGTAAAACCCTTGAGCTTTCTTGGGTTTTGTTTTGAGTTAAAGAGGAAAAAGTTAAAGAGGAAAAAGAATGGTTTTGATTTTTGAAAACTAAAAGAACAGAGGTTATTTTATGTTTAATGGTTTTGATCTTTGAAAACTAAAGGAACAGAGGTTATTTTATGTTTAAAAGTTGTGTAAGGTGTAAAAAGACCAAAAGCCTCTCACCCTAACTGAAAAAACAAAAACTGGATAAATTTAACATTGTGTCATGGTTAACCTCTGTGGCATGCAGCTATGTCGAAGGCTTACTACCTTGGGGTCCCAAAATGATCCTGAACCCCTTTTAAAAATTTCAAAACTTTTCCAAAACACCCTTTTAACATCCCTAAACATAATTCAAGTCAAAAATAAATATTACACATGTGGGAGGATAAAAAATAAAATAGTTAAAGTTTTTGCGGGGTCTCATATTATCCTCCTTAGGATCATTCGTACCCGAATGAGAAGTTAAGACATGTTTAGCATGATAATAGCAAAAATACATTAAGATCAAATGACAAATTCAAAATACGATCAGAAGGAGATGAAACTCATACCTTAAGTACTTTCATCCAATACGGGGAACAAGAACTGGTACTTGGCTTCCATATCTTCTTCTGCTTCCTATGTAGTTTCTTCCACCTTTTGATTCATCCAAAGAACCTTCACCAAAGCTACGTCCTTTGTCCTCAATCAACAAACTCAACCTATCCAATATCTCATCTAGGACTTCCTCATAAGAACACAAATCCGTGACAACAACATCCTCATAGACACTATGGAAAATAGGATGAATCAAAGCTAAACTCGCAGGCGATTCCAACTCATAAGCGACATTCCCAATCTCTCCCACAATCTGATATAGACCAATATAATGGGGACTGGGCTTTTCCTTCTTCCCAAACCTCATGACTCTTTTCATAGGAGACCTTTAAGAACACTCAAATCATTTACTTCAAATTCCAACTCCCTTCGCCTCACATCTGCATAAGACTTTTGGCGACTTTGAGTAGTCTTAAGTCTTCCTCTAATTACCTTCACCTTCTCCATCACTTGTTGAACCATGTCTGGACCAAACAACCTAGTCTCACCAACCTCAAACCATCCAATAAGAGACCTACACCTCCTACCATAAAGAGCCTCAAAGAAGCTATTTGGATGCTAGAATGATAACTAGTATTGTACGCAAACTCAATAAGAGGTAAATGCTCAACCCAACTACCTTTAAAATTGATCACATAGGCCCTTAGCATATCCTCCAAGGACTGAATAGTCAATTCTTCTTGTCCATTCATTTAAGGGTGGAAAGCGATGCTAAGGTTCACATAAGTACCCAAACCTTTCTGAAACAAATGCCAAAAGTTAGAATAAAACTGCATACCTCGATCCAAAATGATGGACACTGGTGCCCCATGCAACTTAAATATCTCCTAAATAAATAACTTAGCATAATCCTCTCCTGCATAGTTAGTCCTTACAAGCAAGAAGTGAGCAGACTCAGTCATTCTATCCACAATGACCCAAATAGAATTATACTGATTGCGATATCACAAAACGCCCATCATAAAATCCATATTAATTATTTCCCATTTCCACATAAGTAACTTTATCTCTTGAGATATGCCACCAGGCCTCAAGTTCTCAACCTTGACTAATTGACAAACCATACACTTAGCCATAAACTCTGCCACATCTCTCTTTATATTATTCCACCAGTAGATTTCCTTTAAGTCATGGTACATCTTAGTCGAACCTGGATGAACTATATATCTGGACTCATAAGCCTTAACAAATATTCTTTCCCACAACCCATCAACATTAGAAACACACAATATTTCTTGATACCTCAAGATACCGTTTCCCCCAATCTCGAAAGACATAACCTTTTCCTGACCCATATTATCCTTAATCTTCATAAGTAGGGGATCCAAAGCCTGGTTCTCCTTCACCTCAGCACCAAGAGATAATTTAGCCACTTCCTGAACAATCACTTATCTATCCTCAGAATCTAAAAGACAAATTCTCAAGTTAGACAACTTGTGAATATCCTTTACCAATCCTCTTTTTTTCCTCATCAAAGTGAGATAGCCTTCCCATAGACAACTTGCTAAGAGCATTAGCAACCATATTAGCTTTACCTGGATGGTAGAGCAAACTCATATCGTAATCCTTAAGTAATTCGAGCCACCACCTCGATTTGAGATTCAATTTTTTTTACTTAAACACATACTATAAGCTCTTATGGTCTGAATAGATATCCACATGCACCCCATACAAATAATAGTGCCAAATCTTTATAGTAAATAATACAACTGCCAATTTTAGGTCATGAGTCAGTTAGTTTCTCTCATAAACCTTAAGATGCCTGGAAGCATAGTCTACAACCTTACCATGCTACATCTAAACACAACCCAGTCCCACATAAGATGCATCCAATACATAATAAACCCGGCAGTACCTTGGGTAAGGTCAAAATTGGCACATAAGTCAACTTATCCTTCAATTTCTCAAAACTACCTTCACAAGCATCGGGCCATAAAAACTTAACCTTTTCTGAGTTAACTTCATCATCAGAGTAGCGATAGATGAGAAAATCTTCACAAACCTTCTATAATACCCAGCCAACCCCAAAAACCTCTTAATGTTGGTTGGAGTTGTGGGTCTAGGCCACTTCTTAATTGCCTCAACTTTGTATGGATCCACCTTGATCCCCTCACTGGAAATAATATGCTCATGAAAGGTCATAATACTTAACCAAAATCCAGACTTTGAAAATTTTACATATAATTTCTGGTCCTTAAGAGTCTGCAATATAATTTAGAGGTGATTGTCATGATCCTCCTCACTCTGAGAGTACACCAAAACGTCATCAATGAAAAATATAAGAAACAAATCCAGAAACTATGCTAAAAGCCAATTCATAAGATCCATGAAAACATCTCTAGAATTAGTCAACCCAAATGATTAAACCAAAAACTCATAATGGCCATACTGGGTTTGAAAAGTAGTCTTGGGATTATCAATCTCTTTAATTTTCAACTGGTGATAGCCTGAACGGAGATTAATCTTAGAGAAACACCTAGCACCCTGAAGCTAATCGAATAGGTCATCAATCCCAGAAAGAGGATACTTATTTTTCACTGTAAATTTATGCTATCGATGATAGTCTATACATACCTGAAGAGACCCATCTCTTTTTCTTAAAAAAAGTACAGAAGCACCCCACTGAGAAACACTAGAACGAATAAAACTCTTATCAAGAAGATCTTTTAAATGCTCTTTTAGCTCTTTTAATTCAGTCGGAGCCATTATATAAGAAGAAATAAAAATGGGATAGGTATCTAGTAGAAGATCAATCCCAAAACCTAGCTCCCTATCAGGAGAAATTCGAGGAAGATCACCGAGAAAGACTTAAGGAAATTCATTAACCACATGGACAAATTGCAAAGAAGGACTTTTAGAATTAGAATCCTTAACTCGAACTAAATGATACAGATACCCTTTAGAAATTAACACTAAACCAATTTCAAATCATGAAATCACATTTTCAAGTGATATCACACTTTACAAATTTCAAAACACAAGTTAACCTTTCAAGAACTAAATTAAACCATTTTCAAGTCGCTAATCCACTTTTTAAGTGACTAGTACACATTTCAAAACACTACACTTAACCATTTTCAACTCTGTAATTCACTTCTCAAGTGACTAAACTAAACCATTTTCAAGTCATAAATTCACATTTCAAGTATCAACACTAAACCAATTTCAAGTCATGAATTCACATTTTCAAGTGATATTACACTTTACAAATTTCAAAACACAAGTTCACCATTCAAGAACTACATTAAACCATTTTCAAGTAGCTAATACACTTCTCAAGTGACTAGTACACATTTCAAAATACTTCACTTAACCATTTTCAACTCTCTAATTCACTTCTCAAGTGACTAAACTTAACCATTTTTAAGTCATGAATTCACATTTCAAGTATCAACACTAAACCAATTTCAAGTCATGAATTCATATTTTTAAGTGATATTATACTTTACAAATTTCAAAATACAAGTTCACCTTTAAAGAACTATATTAAACCATTTTCAAGTCGCTAATACACTTTTCAAGTGACTAGTACACATTTTAAAATACTACACTTAACCATTTTCAAATCTCTAATTCACTTCTCAAGAGACTAAATTAACCATTTTCAAGTATCAACACTAAACTAATTTCAAGTCATGAATTAACATTCTCAAGTGATTACACTTTACAAATTTCAAAACGCAAGGTCACCTTTCAAGAACTACATTAAACCATTTTCAAGTCGCTAATGCATTTTTCAAATGACTAGTACTCATTTCAAAACACTACACTTAACTATTTTGAACTCTCTAATTCACTTCTCAAGAGACTAAACTTAACCATTTTCAAGTCATGAATTCACATTTCAAGTATCAACACTAAACCAATTTCAAGTCATGAATTCACATTCTCAAGTGATTACACTTTACAAATTTCAAAACACAAGTTCACCTTTCAAGAACTACATTAAATTATTTTCGTCCTCGAATGATGCTTATAACTTATTTGACTCCTATAATTATCTAAGACACTGATGAGATCATTTACTTAACTTCCACTTCATTTTATCCATTATGTGGTCCTAAAATTTTGTTTAGATCATTTACTTAACTTCCACTTCATTTTATCCATTATGTGGTCCTATAATTCTATTAACTCTCAAAATTTTCAAAAAATTTTACCAGAATTTTCTTTGTAAATAGGCGTATCGCAAACCTGTCAGCTAACCAAAAGACATATAAATACGCTTCACCGAGCGTTACTATAAATATGTTACTCAACTGATAATACATGAGACTCCACTTGGCATTTCTTAAAATTTTTCACCTAAAGTATAAATCCACAACTAACTACTCCATATAGAAACAAGACACACCTCAGATCTGCACTACCACATTAAATAGCAAGGTACTAAACATAAATTCATGCATAGGTTAAGTCAATCTACTAGATAAGTTCGATGTACTAGCACTACAATCCTAATAATCTTACTTGCATTTTCAATCACAATTCAAGCTTAAGGTGTAATACTTATCATGGATAACCACAAGAATTTATATACTATATTGACTTATAACTATTGAATAGAAATCGAATAAATACTTTTCCACCAAGGGTCTGGCTCTGGTCGATGGCTACAGCATTGACTAGTGACTGGTGGTTGGTGGCGCGGAGGCTGGTTCGTTCAGCGTCGGAGGCTGGCTCATCGGTGGTTGTTCATCACGAATGGAGGGAGCTGCCGGCGGCAGCTTGAAGGGCTTCGCCAGTGTGGTTTCACCGGAAAAAGGGTGAAGGGTGAGTCTTAGAAAGAAAGAAAGAGAGTATGAAGGAGGAAGGTGGATGTTTGAGGGAGAAAATGAGGATAGAGTTTGATATTTTATTTAAAAGGAAAGATTGGTTGATTTAATCTCAGTCGTTGGATCAACTTTGATCAACGGATGAGATTAAGGTATTTAAAAGTAAATCAATTGGGATTTATATTGATATTTAATTTTGGCTAAAATTGATACTAATTGGAATAAAAGATTGGCTAAAAATTAAACACAAGAAAGGAAAATTAAATAAGAGTGGCTGCTAGTTTAATAAATGTAATAATAATAATAATAATAATAATAATAATAATAGTAATAATAATAATAATAATAATAATAATAATAATAACAATAACGATAACAATAACAATAATAATAATAATAATAATAATAATGAGACAGCTTATGTGTTTTAAAAGGAAAAAGAGGGTAATTTGATCTCAGTCATTAGATCAGGTTTGATCGATGACAGAGATTTAAAGTTGAAAATTTGATCAAAATTTACATAAATTTTCAATTGTGTCACAAATTTGCTATAATTGTAATAAATTAAATAAAACTAGGCTAAAATTGGTATATTATGGTAAAAAATTAGGTCAGGAAATAAATAGATCAGATAAACTGATTTAATTTAGACTATTATTTAAATAAATGTTATAACTAATAATAATAATAATAATAATAATAATAGTAATAATAATAATAATAATAATAATAATGAAAAACTGACAATATATTTATAAAAAAATATGAGTGTGCACCATTGCGTGAAAAAAATAATTTAATAAAATTATGTAACATATTGTTTTTGAGTTTAAAAATTATAGAAAATGGTATCAAAATAATTTATGCATTTTTCTAAATTATGAATGTGACATGTCACTATGTATTTAATATAAGAATAATGTGTACAAAAATATTAACAATTGAAATCAAAAAATTTTGATAAAATAGCAGCCTAAATGACGAGAAAAATAGTAAGACGTTGATATTAAAATAAACTAAGCATGCAAGAATTAATGTTACGTAAAATTACTATATAAAATAGCAGCCTGAGAGGGGTATCGTGAGGTCAAATTGGGTGTCAACACAATTAAACCAATTTAGTCCCACAAAATAGGTCTGTGGAGGGTACAGTGCATGCAGACCTTCTCGAAAACCTATTCAAGCTTGAAGATTCTTGTAAAATAAAACACATCATGTAGGGTTTTCGCTTATTGATTTGATTATTGGTTTAACTTATTTAAAAGTCGATAACCAATAAACCAAATCGATAATATTTAAAATCAATCGAATCGACCGATGCACACCCCTAATTTCAAGAAACAAATAGTGAAATTGGGATTAGAAATTGGGTTAACAATATTGAATTGGAGATTTCGATTGCGTTAATACAATGTATTAATATGATGAATTGTCGGCTAATTGGCTTCATTATTATAACTTCAATAGTGTATTATTAGCTCGATCATATGATGTTAATGTATTATTCATAAAATTTAGATATGTAGACTCAGTTAGCTAACTTTTAACTATATACATCACATACACGAGTATATTACCTCGTAATACAACATATTTTATTTCTACTCTGATGAATTATCATTTAATTTAGCTTATATTATTCTATTATAATTTAAAAATTTATATTATTACCTTGATCAATCGATCGTATGATATCAATGTATTCAATATATATAGTTGATTGACTATAAACTTCACAATATGTACTAGATACATCACATACACATGTAAATTACCTCGTAATACAACATTTTGTATATATATAATGATAAATTAACATTTAATTTAGCTTATATTATTATATTATAACTTCAATAGTATATATTTTTTATCAATCGATCGTATGTTATCAATTTATTCAATACATAATTAAATACATTTAATTTTTTAATATAAAAATTATTTATTTAATAGTAAATTAAAAATTAAATATCGAAGGACAGTGTCATTTTCATAAAGTTAATTTTTAATTTAGTTTTAACAAAAGCGACGCTGTCTGTCGCTTTTTAAAAAAAAATTAAAAATATTTACAAATTCCGATGGACGGCATCACTTTTCTAGAATTAAAATTTTTAAAAATAAAAATTATAGCGACGTTCTCCATCGCTTTTGATAAAAATTAAATTTAAAAAGCGACAAACAACGTCACTTTTCAAAAAAATATTTTTTATTTAATTTTTAAAAAAAGCAACGTTGTCCTCGCTTTTTCTAAAAATAATAAAAAATTTAAAATAATTATATCTTGCGATGGATAGTGTTGTAAAAATTATAGCGACGTTGTTCGTCGCTTTTAATAAAAATAAATAAAAATAAAAATTAAATTTAAAAAGTGATGGACAATGTTCCTTATTAAAAATATAATTTTTATTTAATTTTAACAAAAACAACCCTGTCCGTCGCTTTTTGAAAAAAAAAATTACAAATTGCGACGGACAGCGTCGCTTTTCTCGAATTAATATTTTAAAAAATAATAATTATAGCGATGTTGTCCGTCGCTTTTAATAAAAATAAAAATTTAATTTAAAAATCGATGGACTGTAGTTTTTTAAAAACTAATAATTATTTTTTAATAAATTACAACACTGTCTGTCGCTTTTATTAAAAAAAATATAAATTATTCTTTAATTACTTGACACAAAAATCCGCAAAAAAAGTGACGGATATTAAGACGTTGGCCGTCGCTTTTAATAAAAATAAGTAAAAATTAAAATTAAACTAAAAAAGCAACAGCCAACGTCACTTTTCTCGTCGCTTTTTAAAGCTACATAGTCCATCGCTTTTTTTTTTGCGTCGCTTTTTAGCCCTTTTTTAGTAGTGACTGTTGCATATCATTATCATGGATATATCATCAGATCCCAAATGTATATTTTATACAACCATGGAAATTTTATACTACTGATTGCTCGTACGACATTCACATATCATAATGATTGTTGCCTATTCTCATTGATAAAGATAGTATTTATAACTTCTATAATAGGAGATGCATTTTTCTTATTGTGATTAATCTCTTCAGTATTAACGATCAAACACCTGTTAAATTAAATTTAATAATTAAATTAATTTAGAAGCTCAAAACGTGAGTATAAAACAAATCTTTATTCAAAGAAGACCAAAGCAATAACTATTAGGATAAAAGTTCCAATAACGGATAACCTAAGTTGGTGTGGTATAGAATGAGAATCAATTTGTTAAGATATTCTGGAATAACAAAATTCAGCTCAAAGTTTTCAGATGCGTATATAAATTACTCATTGCTACATCCATTATTCATTGCTTTGCATGTGTTCCTCATAAATGAGTATGGTAGAGCAACACATAATTCTTTTGCACAACTCTAGTGTGTTTACTTTCTTACATTAAATATCAAACTACTTTTTTGCAGAATATATCATTTCTTGTTATAAATTACATTAACAATATAAACATTGCACATCTTCAATGCTCTATATTTCATTAACTTGATCGATGAACTAAGTACTACTAATGAAAATGAAGAGGAACTACAGTACTATTAAGTTACCTTTATGGACATCCTTTATTATATTTATCAATTTAAAAAAGTTAATTCAAAGCTACTGGTATAGAATAATTCATTTCTCGCAAACAAACAGCTAAGCCAAGGTTTTATAAAAGTGTACACAACTACGTAATTGCCTAGCGGCATATTAATCCTTCGGTAGCTCAATGATACTTTTTGTTCCTCACCATTTAACTGTAAGGCTTTTAGTCCAATTTCATTTATATAAGTTAGAATTATTTCCTTTAGTCAAGACTAAACAACAACTGTATTGCCTCCTTGGGATACTCCAACATATTAAGGACAAGATTCATAACAAATAGATATAAAACAAGCACACCTTTTTTTTAATTTTTTCGGTTGATAATATCAAAGATATACATAGATCATCGGAGGAAAGAAATGAAAGGTTGTTTCAGAATAAAAGTACAACAAAAATGATAGTAATAAGGTACAAGCAATTTTGCAAAGAAGTTAGTAGAGGATTTCTATTTTTCTTTTGTAGTGGGAAAACAGTATTTCCAAACCTTTGATTTTCTCTTCTTGCTTAACGTTCGTGAGATCAATGAATTCGAGAGTTTAGAGAAAGAATTAATGGCTAAATTAAAGTATTCTCTTCCAAAATTTATTTTTGTGTCAGTATTAATTGAAAAATACTGAAATTGACTAAATTCCATTACATCTTCACTAATCAAATTAAATAAAATTATCGATTTCACCCTAAACTCATTCTTTATGTATGAAATGAAAAAAAAATACTAATCACTGACTATGAAAGGAAAATAAAAATTATATATAATAAAGAAGTAGAGAAACATACCGATGATGAGAGAGAAAGAGCTGAGGATAATAAAATGAAGAGACTCTGCTGATTAAAATGAAGAGACTGCTTATTTAATGAAGAGACCTTAATTGATTAATTAATTATAATAGTAAGGAAAAAGACATGTTTTCCCCCCTAAAGTTGCAACAAAAACTCACTTTAGCCATTAAACTTAACCTGTAAATATTTACCCCCCTAAACAACTTTTATATGAAATTTTTACCATCCTAAAAAAATTATACCACTCTCACTATGAAGAATGCATCATACTCGCGCAACGTTGGAACCATGTCATAGCCGCATCGGATCCACATCAATGCCACATAAATAAATTATTTTTTTAGATAATATATATATATTTTAAATTTCCAACTCCTTTTTTTCTCTTTCTCTCTTCACTGCCTTTTCTGTCAGCCAGCACCACCGAATTTCGGCAAGTTTAGCCTCCACATACAGCCTTCTCTCTTTCTCTACTTTTCTGCTACTGCTTCGCCGGAGGCGATGGCCGATGAAGCTCCTAGTGGTTAGTTGGAATTAGGAAGACGTCAAATACTATAGAGGCTCCCCATAATCTCGTATATGCAAGTCAAGCGAAGTGGTAGGTAAAGGGCATATCGATAATTTTATTCTTAAATCTACAAAAATCCTATAAATCTCTCAAAATATCTTTGTGCTTTGGTGTTTTTTTTTGTCTTACAATTTCTTCAGGTTTTGATTTCTATTTACTGTTTTTTTCCTTTTCAATACCTAAAAGTTGGTAACTTGTCGTTGTTCTGTTCACCTTAATTTCATCTGTTAGTTCATTGGTTGGTTAATTTTGGTTTAAAGTTTATTTTCTACTATTTTGGATCTTCCTTACATTATTGTCTGTTAATAAAGGTTTAGTTGTATGCTTATGTTGTCATTAACTGTTTGTTCACGTGTTTCTTGGATCAACCACTTTTTCTTTATCAATACTAAGTAATCTAAGTTAGTAAAGTTGATTACTTTATGCGGCCAAAACAATATTTCTTGTTATAAATTACACTAACAATATAAACGTTGCACATCTTCGATGCTCTATATTTCATTAATTTGGTCGATGAACCAAGTACTACTAATGAAAATGAAGAGGAACTAAAGTACTATTAAGTTTCCTTTAATGGACATCCTTTAGTGTATTTATCAATTTTAAAAAGTTAATTCAAAGCTACTAGTTTGGAAGAATTCATTTCTCGCACACAAACAGCCAAGCCAAGGTTTTATAAGAGTGTACACAACTACGCAATTGCCTAGCGGAATATTAATCCTTCGGTAGCTCAATGATACTTTTTGTTCCTCACCATTTAACTATAAGGCTTTTAGTTCAATTTCATTTATATAAGTTAGAGTTATTTCCTATAGTCAAGACCAAACAACAACTGCATTGCCTCCTTGGGATACTCCAACATATTAAGGATAAGATTCATATAAAATAGATATAAAACAAGAACACATTTTTTAAAATTTTTTTGGCTGATAATATCAAAGATATACATAGATTATCAGAGGAAAGAAATGAAAGGTTGTTTCAGAATAAAAGTATAACAAAAATGATAGTAATAAGGTACAAGCAATTTAGCAAAGAAGTTAGTAGAGGATTTCTATTTTTCTTTTGTAGTGAGAAAACAATATTTCCAAACCTCTGATTTTCTCTTCTTGCTTAACGTTCGTGCGATCGATGAATTCGAGAGTTTAGAGAAAGAATTAATGGCTAAATCAAAGTATTCTCTTCCAAAATCTATTTTTGTGTTAGTATTAATGAAAAATACTGAAATGGCAAAATGACCTTCTGAACCCCTATACTATGTTTGTTTAGTAAGTTGAACACTTCTATTTACATGTTTGTCATCTGGACCCCTGAACCCACTAAAAAGCAACATTTCAAACACTTTTTTAGTGAGTGTAATACACTTTTCCACGTCAGCTTCCATATCAGCTTCCACGTGTGCCACATTATCTACCACGTCATTTTTATATGTAAAAAATAAATAAATAAATAAATAAATAAGAAAACAAAACAACCTCCCTATCCCCTTTTTCTCACTCTTTCCCTTTTTCTTTTCTTTTCTGGTTCTTTCTCTCTATTTCTTTTTTTTCTTAATCTTCTTCCTCGTCTTCTCATTCTTCTTTTCCTTTTATCATCTTCATCTTCTTATTCTTCTTGCTTTACGAAAAAATTGAAAAGTGAGGGCCAAAAAATTTAAGAAGTATGGAAAGAAGGAACTTTTCGAGATTTTTGTGATTTGGGTAATTTAAGAAACTTAAAATTCAATGTAAAGACTCAATTTTAATGCTTTCTTTGAATTTTTTGTGATTTGGGTAATTCGAGAAACTTGAAATTCAATATAAAAAAATAATTTTTATGTTTTTTTTTTGAAATTTTTGTGATTTGGATGATTCAAGAAAGTTGAAAATTTTTGAATTGAGTGAATTTTGTGAATCAGTGTCTTTACAAATGGAAGTTTCTTTGGTTGGGAACCGGTGGGGCAGTGGGGGAAAGGGGCTAGGGGTTGGGATGGGGGAGAGGGGCTAGGGGAAGAAGGCTAGGAAAATGGTGGGAGGAGAAGGCTAGGGTTGGGGGAATGGGGGTGCTGGATGGGGCCTGGGCCTGGGGTGCGTAGGAAGGTCTGGACAGGGGAGGGACTTGGGGAAGGGGGGTTTTTTAATTTTTTTTTAATTTATTATAAATATTTTTAAGTTAAAAAATATAAAGGAAAAAAAAGATATTTTTAATTTTAAATTACTTTTAATTTTTTTAAAATTATTTTAATATAAAATTGGTTAAAAATTGCACCCCAGGCGAGTGACTACACTCTCCTTATCCTAGTCAGCCATTTAATGCCACATAGACAAAGTTAACGGTCAAAGCGTTTGAAAAATAGCTTTATAGTGGGTTTAAGGGTCCAAATGACAAACATGTAAGTAGAAGTGTCCAACTTACAAAACCGACATAGTACAGGGGTCCAGAAGGTTATTTTGCCTACTGAAATTGACTAAATTTCATTACATCTTCACTAATCAAATTAAATAAAATTGTCGATTTCACCCTAAACTCATCCTCTATGTCTGAAATGAAAAAGGGACTAAGCACTGACTATGAAAGGAAAATAAAAATTATATATAATAAAGAAGTAGAGAAACATACTGATGATCAGAGAGAAAGAGCAGAGTGAAATAAAATGAAGCTGAGTAAAATGAATAGACTGCTTATTTAATGAAGAGACCTTAATTGATTAGTTAATTATAATATTAAGGGAAAAGATATGTTTTTCCCCCTAAAGTTGCAACGAAAGCTCACTTTAGCCATTAAATTCAACCTATAATTATTTACCCCCCTAAACAACTTTTATTTGAATTTTTTACCATCCTAAAAAAATTATACCACTCTCACTATGAAGAGTGCATCTCACTCGCGCCACGTTGGAGCCATGTCGTAGCCTCATCGGATCCACGTCAATGCCACATAAATAAATTATTTTTTAGATAATATATATATATATATATATTTTTAAATTTTCAACTCCTTTTTCTTTTCTTTCTCTCTTCACTGCCCTCTGACAGCCAACACCACCGAACTCCAGCTAGTTTATCCTTCACGTACAACTTTCTCCCTGTCTCCGCTTTTTTGCCACTGCTTCACCAGAGGCAATGGCCGGCGAAGATCCTAGTGGTTGGTCGGAATTAGGAAGACATCAAATACTATGGCGGTTCCCCATAATCTCGTATATGCAAGTCAAAGGAAGTGATAGGTACAGGACATATCGATAATTTTATTCTTAAATCTAAAAAAATCCTATAAATTTCCCAAAATATCTTTGTGCTTTGGTGTTTTTTTATATTACAATTTCTTTAGGTTTTGATTTCTATTTGCTGCTTTATTTCCTTTTCAATACCTAAAAGCTGGTAACTTGTCGTTGTTCTGTTCACCTTAATTCCATCTGTTAGTTCCTTGGTTGCTTAATTTTGATTTAAAGTTTGTTTTCTAATATTTTGGATCTTCCTTACATTATTTTCTGCTAATAAAGGTTTAGTTATGTGCTTATATTGTCATTAACTGTTTGTTCATGTATTTCTTGGATTAGCCACTTTTTCTTTGTGAATACTAAGTAATCTAAGTTAGTAAAGTTGATTACTTTATACGGCCAAAACAGTATTTTGGGTGTTGATAATTTTTTATTTGATTTGTGTTTTCCTTGTTTGGTGTTGTTTGAAAGGAAAAAACATGGTGGGGTGTGAGGAAGAAGAGACATGGGGGTGGTGGGCGTGTGAGGAAGAAGAAGACATGACGTGGTAGGATGTGAAGAAGAAAGAAAAAAATAATGGGTGAAACTTTTAAAGTGGGCTCCACTTAAAAAAATTTTATACTTTTTTTTCACTAAAACGCACTTTTAATTATTTTTTGCCACATCAGTCATTAAAAGGGCAAAATAATATATTTTAAAGTTCACAAGGGAGGTAAATAATTACAGGTTAAGTTTAATGGTTAAAGTGAATTTTCGTTGCAACTTTAGAGGGGAAAACATGGTTTTTCCCTAATATTAATAATTATAGAAATATCAAATTCTAGAATTGCCCTATAACGTATATGTGGTTGAAATAATGGCCACATGCGTAAATTTCATGTGGTAGACAAATAATTCCTCCGTTGTTCTCTTTATATGCTGTCATTTGATTGGATATGGAGTTTAAGAAATAAATAATAATTTCACAAAAAATATAAAATTACACTTTTTAAGTTGTATTTACTTATTAAGTGGGACTCTAAAGATATTTATTTTAGACGAATTAAAAAAAATGATGATACATATAACAAAACGGAGAGAATATAAATGACACATACTTACCATGTAATGTGCATGTTGCACAACCACGAACACATGGATAGACAATATTCTTTATGTGGAAGAGAAGTGGTAACATCATAAGATATTTTTTGACAATAACATATTATAATGAAATACATATGAAATATCAAATTCTAGAATTGTCCTGTAACGTACATGTGGTTGAAATAATAGCCACATGGATAAATTTCATGTTTGTAGAGAATTAATTCCTCCGTTATTTTTTTTAATGTGTTGTTATTTAATCGGATACAGAATTTAAGAAATAAAGAATGATTTTACAAAAATTATAAAATTGCACCTTTTAAATTATATTTTCTTATTAAGTGAAAATTTAAAGATAAATATTTTTTTAGACGAATTAAAAAGAACATAATGAAACATAAAATAAAACGAACAGATTATAAACCTTGACAGATATTTACCATGTAATGCGCCCTTGGTCCAACCACAGACACGTGGATAGACAATATTCATTATGTTGCAGAGTAGTGGAAACATGATAAGATTTTTTTTGACGATAACATATTATAATGAAATATATATCAAATATCAAAAATATCCCTGATCCAATTACATACACTGAAGTTGATAGGAATTACCTAACATACCCTCGGTCTTCCATGTAGTCACCTTTCTATATAGTAGTAATAAATTCAAAACACCATTTATGTAGGGACAAAATAAAATGCTAACAACATTTATTTAGGAATGAAGGAATTATTATTATTATTATTATTACTACTACCACTATTTTTTTGTTTCCCAAGGTATTTCCACAGCCGGCAGTCATGAGACTAATCCTCCATTCCTCGATCAACGCATTTTGTGGTAGAAAACTGGCCACAGAGTCTGTTCCATTTGCTGGAGGCAGGGATCAAACCCCCAACCTCTTGCTTAAGGGACATAGTGCTGAACTACTATGCCAACTTTGGTGGTTTACTACTACCACAATTATTATTATATAACTACTATTTTGTACTACTGTTACTACTTTTTAAAAATTATTATTATTATTACCATACTATTACTACACACGTGTTTCTTGGTAAGCACTATTATACATACAACTATTTATTATTTTTTATTATTAATTTAAATGTATTCAAATATATTTTATAGTATATAAAAGGAAGAGATTTGTGAAATAATAAGAGTTTTCAATCATAAGTATCTATTTTTAAGCTAAAGATTTTCTTTTTTTAAAAAAGGATAATACATTTTTAAATTCAAATATTTAATATCCTTTAATTCAATTTTTTTTATTATAATGGCATTAAATCTTGTCCTAAAATTTGCCGCGTGGGCTCTCAATAGCTTGCCACTTGGCTAATTGTGGCGCTTCATCCTCTGCTTTAGAATATATATAGATCCTTTATTAATTAATAAGCATATCTTATAAGTTTGATTAAAGTTTGATTTTAGAATTTTATACTTCATATTTACATCATAATTCTTTATTTCATTCTATTATTTATATGTTATTATTTTATTTTTGACTCATTCTCTTTAAATAAAATCGAAAATATTATTGATGATAATGATTGAAGAATATATAACTCTTTTATTTTTGTTATTAATAATAATAAATAACAAACGAATCATGAGATCAAATGGTATTTTGGCAGCACTTGTAATTTTTTTCTTAAATATTTTATTTTAAATAAATAATTAAAAATATTATAATAGATATTTAAAATAAATTTTCTCTATAAAATGATTTTAATAGTAAAAAATTATTAACACGTGTCCTATTTGGTCATTTCTCTCTCAAAAGCACTTCTTAAAAAAAATTATCCAAACATAATCTGTTTATCAAGAGCACTTTCCAAATGAATTTACCAAACACTTGCTTTTTTTTTAAAAGAACTTTTTTGAAAAGTTATTTTATAAAGTGCTTCTCAAATAAGAAATTTTCTAACAACAATCCCATACGGGCTCTTGTTACATGCTTAAAACATGACACAAAATTTTAAGTTAGCCACTCAAACATTTCTAGTAGTAACTAGATGAACACTTTAATTATTTTTTTGGACAAATTTTTGGGCTTTATTATTAATCACAGGAAAAAAACTTACAATGGGCCAATAGCCCTTATTAGTCCACAAAGAAAAAAAATTTGAATAACAAAACAACTACCATCCCACCTCAGAAGCCCAAGCCCACCTTTTCCTCATTACACATATATACCTAGTAGGGTTCCTAAAAAGCCATCTTGCTCATTCTCCAAAACAACCCTCAACACCGAAAGAATGTTGCCATCTTGGTCTAATGTTGAGCTTCATTTTCAACAGTTGTGGATCATCAACACCCTTTATTTTGAATGTTGTGTTGTTGTTATGACAACTCTTAAGAGTAAGCATTGTTCATTATTTCCCATTTATGCCCTTTATGTTCCCTTGTTCACTTCATCTTTTCCTTTCCAGTTGTGTTCTTTGGTGTATGGTGTAATCTCAAAGTAAATTTTTGAGGGATCTTGTCTAATGCTACCTTACCTTTTCAATTGGTGAGTACCCTCAGAGATTAGTTTTGTCGTCTTGCCATAGCTAAACCATTTTTCTTGTAGGTAAACCTGGAATGGAGTGCATGGGTAGCTTCAATTGACCACCCCATAAAATAAAAGACGAGATATAAGGTTCTACAAATTTGATCTGACCAAAGACCCTTTCATTTTGCCGAGTTCTTTTTGTTGGCTGAAGTACATAGGCTAGTTAGCATTTTACTTATTTTAATTCCCTTGAGGCTGTTTGTATAAAATTTAGTGAAGAATAAAACTCTTAGCCTTCCCAACCCATCACCCTTTGATTGGTGATACTCTTAAATATGGACATTGTAGTTTGTCACTGATGATTAATCCTCTTTCTGTTGATTCCATGTTGTTAAAGTCTGTATAACTATTTTTCTTTATCTATTGTTGTATTAGCTAAAAAATCTGCTATTTTATTTCATTCCCTTAGTGTGTGCTAGAACTTGTGTAGTTTCTCTGCTAAAAATTGATGAATTTTTGCCACTATATCTGTAATACTCCAAGGACATGCTGATGTGGCATGAAAATACTACACTTTGATGCTTAAAACCGTAAATTTATACGTGAACTTAGGATATTTTGTTAGATATAATGCACTTTGGTGTATATTGCAGGTGAAACAGGTCAACAAGAGTGTTTGAATGAAAAAAAGAAAAAAGACATGAAAATAACCAATTCTGATCAGGATACGAGTCAGTTATTGAGTCATACCAATTCTGAATCGTATGTACAACAGAACTAAAAGCCAAACTAAGGAGCTAAGTATGGGGAAGATATGACTCAAGTATCCTAGTTGTAAGCTAGGATACAAGCCATACAGGTAAGTCATAAGCATATAAAAAAACCTAAGATACTACCAAAGAGTTGAAGTCTCAGAAGTATACGAGTCAAAAGTCTGAGTACGACTCATATAAGAAGTCGTACACAAACTAGTGTTTAGATCTTGGAAAGAGAAATGTCCCAGGTGGATACGAGTGAAGGACACAAGTCGTACACCTAGGTATGACTCGTAACCAGAAGTCGTATGTTGAATAGAAAGTCAAAGCTTTGGAAGAACAGACATTAGAACGGATACAAAAAGGCAGGGTATGACGCACATGCTGCCGGTACGAGTAAAGATCGACTTGTACCGACTGCTGACATAAACTTTACCTTTTCTATTTTTATTAGGATTCTTTTTGAGATACTATAAATGCCCTAGGATTTGTATTTTATTATGTTACGCTCTATTATGCTTATTTAGAATACTTTACAATACTTTTACAATTATTCTTAAGATTTTGGGTTCTTATTAAATTCAAGACTTTGGAGTTTATTCATCTTAATTCATGTGTAATTAATTATATGTGTTCGTCATTGATAGTCATGGTTTCTTGCACTTGAGTGGCTAATCTTCTTGACTAGGGTTGTGGGAACCCTGACGGATTAGCTACGTAAAGGGAGTGTGATACTCGATTGTTCTAGGGATTATGCATGTATCTTAATCTTCTTCACGATAATTAATCTCAAGTAGCTACAGTATCTTAGGATATCCTGTATTTACATCCATCCCTAATAAGGAGTTTGTGATTGGGAAAAAAGTTAGGACAATGATTTAGGATCCTTCTACCTCCATCTTTTAGTCCCCGCATCCCATCCAATTACCTGAGACCTAATAAGTATAGGTGAACTGAGGTTGTAGCAAGGGGCAACAAGGCGACGTCCTGAGACCTAATAAGTAAAGGGTGAGATTTATCTTCGTGCCTAATAAGCGGCAAGCAATACATATCTTGTAGACTTTGCATGTAGAACAACAGAATAATTGGGTTGATCACGAGAAATTTACAGAGTTAAGTATCTAGGAGAACACAATCCTAGTGTTCGTCTACTATTGTTTACAACTCAAAAGCTCTCAAGATTCGATTACTATTTATGATTGATACTAAAACCCCCCATTTATTTTTCTGTACTGCTCGTGGATTACATTGAGTCAAGAAACTTTCATGTTTTTACTGTGGGATAGACCCTAATCTATTTGGGTTATTATATTTGCAATCGACCGTTTTGTCCTTCAATTAGAGATATATATTTTGGGCGACATCAAATTTTGGCACCATTATTGGGGAACACGATTTAAGTAGTGAATTAAATTGGTGAAGTTCACAGGTTTTTCTTTTTGTTCTTAATTTGGCATACGCCGATGTATGCCAAGTACTAGGAGTAGAGGTAATCCCTTACTCCCATTTGATCTAGAGCCAGATAGAATTCTTCAAATACCAAGAAGGATATCAGGACAAGTTCATGATGGGGTTTAAGACCCCCCACCAGTGGATCCAAACATAGAACTCATGCGTGCTCCATTAGATCCATAGAATATTGCAGACATACAGATATAACACCTTTTAGAGCGAGAATGAAGAGAGACCGAAGAGGCTAGAATTGCTGTAAAGGCTGAGTTGGCTCAGTAGGGTGGATTAGTTAGGACTAGATAGGTTGTTGATTGTCAAATTCAGAGAGGTAGAGCTCTATTTATTCCTAAATATTAGCACTTAGACCTATATGAGGAAGATGAAGAAGATATGGTCTATGTTGATCCTATTAAGTCTGGAGCCATTATTTCTCCCACGTTATCCCCTATTATGAAATTCAATTTTACTAGTACTATGATCTAATTATTGAATTTGAAGGGAGTATTTTTGGGTTCAGCTAAGTATGATGCAAACACGGACCTTGAAAATTTTCTTGGGATCTGCACATCCTACACCATTCTAGGGGTTGATCAGGAAGCATTGAGATTACGGTTGTTCCCATTATCGTTGACCGGTGAAGGATCACTATGGTTAGGGGAAATTCCAAAAGGATCTATCACTACTTGGCATGAGTTAAAGAAATAGTTTCTAAGTAGATTTTTCCCTCCTGCACAGATGCTATGGTTGAAGAATGAAATTTATAATTTCAGATAGTTGCCTGCAAAATTTAAGTATGAGGCATAGTTTTGATTCAATAAGAGTCTAATCATGATACCAAATCATAGAGTTAGAGGGTCTAACTTGTTAGAAATCTTCTATAGATCACTGAATGACAGTTCGAGAGCTATAGAAGACACTATTTCAGGAGGAGCATTTGTGCGTCTTTGGTGAGATGCTGCATAAGAAATACTAGATGATATTATGATGACAAATAGAGGATGACACATAAGAGATTTAAAATATGGCGGTGGTACATATGCTATTAGAGCAACAAATACTTACGGATCAGGTCATGATATGGTAGCACAAGAGGTTTCTCATCTTCGTATAGATATTGGGTTACTAATGAAATAATTTACATCAATGAGTGCTGAGAAAGTGAATACAGTAGCAGCATTGGGGTTTACTTCAAAACTATTTTAGATTGAATCTAAAGAGGAGGCAAAGTATACTGATTGTAGGTAAGTGGATTTCTGAGCCCAAGAGTAAGGGTATCAAGGTCAGAACTATTATAATAATAGGTACATAGATAGAAGTAGAGAGAGATAGTGATTGGCAGTATAAAGATGACTATAAAAAGAAGAGTGACAAGTACATTCCACCAAGTAGTCGTGTACAGAGTCCAGAATGGAGGTACTTTTATCTAAATTGGTAAAAGGGAAAAAAAGTCAAAAGAGCTTCCTGAAGGATATCAAAGTAGCTTTTTTAGGTTGAACCAAAAAGTTGAGTCACATGCAACAACAATTAAGCAGTTGGAGCAATAATTTGGTTAGATGTTAGCTATAGTGAATCAGAGATAGTCTGGTACTCTTTTGAGCAATATAGTGGTGAATTCAAAAAATGATAGTCATTGTCATGCCATTACTACTCGGAGTGGTAAGGTCATTACAGACCCACCTGAACCCCCTGTTGATGAATAGAAGAATGATGAAGAGCATGTTAATGTAGAGAATAGTAGCAAGTAGGATGTAGAAGACTAGAAGGTTTTAGAGCCTGTGTTGAAACCCCTTCCTAAAACTCATCCTCCTTATCCATAAAGACTCTAAAAGAAATAAGAAAATGGTAAGTTTCAGAAGTTTTTATCCATGCTAAAAGAGTTGTCAGTCAACATACCGCTTCTAGAAGCATTGGAACAAATTCCTTGATATGCAATATTTATGAAGGATTTGATCACTAAGAAGAGAGCAGTCAGTAATGAGCTAGTTGATAATGTTCATCATTGTAGTGCTGTAGCTGTTAGATCATTGGTGGAGAAGAAAGAGGATCCTGGTGCTTTCACTATACCTTGCTCCATTGGATATTTCAACTTTGCTCGTGCTTGATGTGAGTTGGGTGCTAGTATCAAACTTTTTCCATTTGTAGTATTCAAGCAGTTGGGGTTGGGAGCTCCAATACCTACCACTATGAGACTAGTGATAGCAGATAACACGGTGAAAAAGCCAGTTGGTATTTTATACGATGTATTGGTAAAAGTGACTTCTTTTATTTTTCCTGCTAATTTTGTGATCTTAGTTTGTGAAGTGGACTTCTAAGTCCCAATTATTCTGGGAAGACCATTTTTGGCCATAGGTAAAACATTGATTGATTTGGAGCTAGAGAATTTGATGCTGAGATTGAATGATGAACATGTGACATTCAATGTATTTAAATCCATGAGACAGTCTGATGTGTTGAGAGTGATATCTGTTATTAATATGTATAATAAGGAGGCAGATTCATTCCATGATATTGATATAGTTACTCTTTGGGATGATGGTTCTGATGTAGTTTTTCCTATTAAAGAGAGACTAGGTGTTGAAACACTTACAACTGTGATCATGAATTTTGATTCTAATAGTATTAAGGAATATAAGGAGATAATGAGTGCACTGCATGGAAAGGGTTCTTATGTGTTTGCACCAAAGAAGCTGAAGAATAGAATGACTCCACCTGCTCGTCCATTCATTGAGGAGCCACTCGTGTTAGAGTTGAAGGCCCTCCCATCTCACTTGAGATATGCATTTTTTAGGGTAAACAACACTTTTTTAGTTAATATTGCAGCTGATCTGAGTCAGTCAGAAGTAGAAGCATTATTATCAATATTGCAGAGATTCCAGAAGGCCATCAGATGGTCCATTCCAAATATTATGGGTATTCCGTCTGGTTAGTATACTCATAAAATGCAGCTTGAACTGGATTGTGTTCCATTTATTGAACATCAACATTGACTCAATCCTCCCATGCAGGAGGTAGTGAAGAAGGAAATAATTAAGTAGTTGAATGCTAGTGTGGTATATCCCATTGTTGATAGCAAGTGGGTCAGTCTAGTACAATGCATTCCAAAGAAAGGTAAAATAACTATTGTGCCTAACGAGAAGACAAGGCCAGTCACTGGATAGAGTGTGTGCATGGATTACAGAAAATTGAGTGCATGGACTTAAAAGGACCATTTTCCCATGCTTTTCATGGATCAGATATTAGACAGGTTAGTAGGAAGAGGATGATACTATTTTCTTGATGAGTACTCAGGCTATAATCAGATTAATATTAAACCTGAGGACTAAGAGAAGATGACTTTCACATGTACTTATGGTACTTTTGCATTCAAGCGCATGCCATTCGGGCTATGCAATGCTCCAGCCATATTTTAGAGATGTATGATGCCAATTTTCTCTGATATGGTAGAAGACACTATCGAAGTATTCATGAATGATTTTTTGGTTGTTGGTGATTCTTTTGAAAACTGCCTAAAACACTTAGAAAATGCACTGCAAAATATAAAGAATGCAACTTGGTACTTAATTGGGAAAAGTGTCATTTTATGGTTAAAGAAGGAATTATGCTTGGGCACAAGATTTTAAAAAGAGGCATAGAGGTTGATCTAGCGAAGATTAAGGAGATTGAAAAATTACCCTACCCAGTTTTTGTAAAGGGAATTCAAAGCTTCTTAGGGCACGCAGGCTTTTATAGACGATTTATCAAAGTCTTCTCAAAAATTGCTAATCCTGTTTGCAAGTTTCTTGAGAAGGAGGTAAAATTAATTTTGATAATGCATGTAAAAAGGCCTTTGAAGGTTTAAATGAGAAGTTGGTGGCTGCTCCAATCATTGTGTCTCCTGATCGGTCTTTAACGTTTGAGATTATGTGTGATTCTAGTGGATTGACCTTAGGGGCTGTACTAGGCCAACAGAACGAAAAGATCATTCATCCCATCTACTATGCTAGTAAGGCACCAAATCCTACTCAAAATAACTATATCGTGACGGTGTAAAAGTTATTGGCAGTGTTTTTTGCCTTTGAAAAGTTTAGATCTTACTTGATTGGGAAAAAGCTGATTGTGCACATAGATCATGGAACATTGAGGTACCTGATGGCTAAAAAAGATGAAAATTCTAGGCTTATTAGGTGGGTGCTTTTGTTGCAAGAATTTGACTTCAAGGTAAAGGACAGAAAAGCCACGAAAAATCAAGTTGTTGATAACTTATCTAGACTGAAGGAGAAAGTTATGCAAAAGATTGCAGAGGGGTTGGAGATTGATGATAGTTTTCCAGACAAGCATATATTAGCAGCCTCCCAAGATTTAATTCCATGGTTTGCAGATTGTGCAAATTACTTAGCCAGTGATCAAGTTCCAAAAGATCTTTCCTATCACCAAAGAAAGAAATTCATGCATGAGGTAAGGAAATTTTTCTGGGATGAACCTTATTTATTCAGGATTTATGCATATGGAATCATTCATTGGTGCATACCTAAAGGGTAAATAATAAGTATACTCAGGGCTTATCATTCTTCACCAGTTGGGGGTCATCATGGAGGAACCCGCACCACTTATAAAATTATTCAATGTGTCTTTTATTGGCCAACTATATACAAGGATGCTCATAACTATGCTTCTGCATGTGACCAGTGTCAGCGACAAGGTACTATTACTAGAAGGTATAAACTTCCTATGACTCCTATTTTCCAAGTGGAATTGTATGATGTATGGGGCATAGATTTCATGGGACCGTTTATGAGGCATAAAGTATATATTTGTGGTAGTTGATTATGTTTAGAAGTGGCTGGAAGCTATTGTGCTTCCTAACAATGAAGCACGTAGTGTCACTACATTCTTAAGAAAGAATATTTTTTTCTCGATTTGGCATGCCATGGGCTATTATTAGTGATAGAGGGTCACATTTTTGCAATTATCCATTTAAAAGTCTGCTTGAGCAATATGGAGTCCAACATAGGGAGACAACACCTTATCATCTACAGACTAGTGGACAAGTTGAAGTGTCTAATAGAGAAATCAAGTCCATATTGGTGAATACTGTGAATGCCAATAGGACTGCTTACTTCACAGGTTATAAAACCCCCATAGGTGCATTACCTTATCAGCTAGTGTATGGAAAAGCTTGCCACTTGCCAATTGATCTTGAGCATAAGGCACTATGGGTATTGAAGAAGCTGAATCTAGATTGTCAGAATACAGCCAAATCAAGGTTGAAAGAAATCAATGAGTTGGATGAATTCTGGATCTGGGCAATGAAAGTTCAACACTTTAAAAGAAAAGATAAAAATGCATTACGATTGTAAAATTGAGAAGACAGTATTCGAAAAGGTTGATCAGGTGCTGCTTTATCAGTCTAAAATTCATTTGTTTCCAGGTAAGTTAAACTCAAAGTGGTGTGGTCCATACTCTATTTTAAAGGTTTACCCCTATAGTGCTTTTAATTAAAGAAAGATGGTGAAGCCCCATTCAAGGTGAAAGAACAAAGATTAAAGCACTATGTGGGGAATATTGAAGAAGTGGATGGAGTTGCTGACATTGACCTTGATGAAAACTGAGTAATCAAGGAAATTGCATCGTACTGTGACTTAAATCAAACACTGCATAGGAGGCAACCCATGAGGCTAGTTGGTGAAATATTAGTATCCAACTTAGCCACATCGTGTCGCGACATTAAATCAATTACTGCGTGGGAGGTAAGCCATGTGTTTGTACTTATTCATTTATAGAATAATATATTTGTTTAGTGTGCAGGAACTAGGAAGGCAGAAAATATCCAGAGAAGTTGAAGAGATTTTGGTCATACAGACTCTTTACGAGTCGTATCTAGATGGTATGACTCGTGAGTAGGAGTCATACAAACCTGGGAGAAAAATCAGAGTCCGACTCTCAGAATAATTTGTACCCTCAGGGTATGACTCATCACCTTGAGTCGTATCCAATCAAGAACCCAGATAAGGTTCTAGGTCTATACGAGTCAAAGAAACAACTCGTAAGACTAAGTATGATTCGTATACATAACTCGTACCCAAGCTTACCAGGTTAATTCGTAGGTCGACCTAGTCCAGATCTTCAATTAAAAGGACAAAGGGGCACCTGATGAGCACGCAATTGCCAAGAACTCGTACCCTCTTCAAATTTTACCCCAATTTCAAGTTTTAATTTGCAAAATCACTTGAAATCAACTTGATTAAACTACCATCAACTTCAAATTTCTCATTCTTCTTGATTTACACTCGAATTTAGGAGAAAATAGAATCTGAAAGTAAGAGTTTAAAATCTTCAAACACCGTGTAAGTTCTTGAACCTCTTCTCATAATTTTTCAATTTGAAAAGAATAGTGGTTGATACTATGAACTTATTTTTAGTAGGAGTTATACAAATGTTGAATTGTTGGCAACCTAGCTGAGGTGTTCTTGTTGAAAGTGGGAAATTGGGTTAGAACTAGGTTTCGAGAAATGGATTTGGTATTTTTGTGTGGACTAAAATGATTGATATGGTTGGAAATAGTAGTGGGTATTTTGGGAAATTGCTTTGGAGTCAAACTTTAACGTTGGACTTATATGTTACAGTGGATACGAGACCTTTTACGACTCTCACCACCAGTACGGGAGTCATAATGGGACTTTTACCCATTGGTAACATGAAATTCTAATATATTTAAGGTTTTGGAATGGATACGACTCGACCATACGAGTCTTATCTAGACTATGCGACTCATACACTTTTAGTTGTACCGACCTGAGAGGATTTAAGTTAGAATAAATGTTTCTAATTTTCTTACGACTGTTGGTAATGAGTCATACCTTTACAGCATGACTGGTTAGAAGGAGTCGTAAGCTAATCAGTCAAAAAATATCATGCACTATATAAGATATGACTCATTCATATGAGTCGTACCCAGTAGGTATGACCAGTACCCACCGTTCGTACCCTAACAAAAACAAGCATACTAAACTTTTGTTTCAAATTTTTGTTTTCTTTTATTTACTTATGTACTAATAATGGTATATTTGCACGAACCATGACTCTGAAGAACACTTCCTCTTCCAAACAAACCAAGAAGGTAACTAAGAAAGCACCGGTTGCGAGTGCAGAATCTAGTGATTCCGACACTACAACATTTTAGTCCTACTACCTCCCATTTAAAGTGTGGCCTAAAGTAGCAAAAAGTGTGGCCTTTGATCAAAGACCACACATTTTAGCTTTATGCAACACTTTTTAGGGGTGGCCTAAAAAGGTGTAACCTTTGACTTAAGGCCATACTTTTCAAGTGTTTCCATAACAGCTACATTTAAAAAGTGTGGCCATTAAGATATAAAGGCTACACTTTGCAGCATCTCATTGGCAATACTTTTATCTGCTAAAGCTACACTTTCAAGTTTGGCCTTTGCTTTGCTATTGGGCACACTTTACAAACATAGCCTTATATTGCACCTCTATAACAACACTTACAAAATGTGACTTTTTCTTTATTACTAGCCATACTTCAAAATCGTAACCTTTTATACATACTCTATGACAACACTTGTAAAGTGGAAGCAAGTTTTTGGTACATGCCACAATTAAATTAATAAGTCACACTTTGTAATACCCACAAAATTTAAAGCTTAGCTCAATCCGTTAAAGCTTGATAAGGGGTCCCCGAATTAGAAACGTTTAGATAAATATTAGGATAAGTTTTTGTAAAAACAGTGGCTCACCGCGATTAGGCCGCGTTGCGGTGAGTAACGTGATGAGACCTCCATCGCATCACGCTGAAGGTTATTTCAACATTTGTCAAATTCCAGTAGCTCACCACGATTGCCCTACATCGCGGTGAGGCTCAAATCGACAATTGTCATGAACCAGTGAGTTACCGTGATTCCACTGTGCTACGGTAGATATAATGATGACCTAATCACCGTGTCATGGTCAGGCTTTAATCTGTATTCCAGTTATGGGATTTTAAATCCCAAGGGAAACTTAGACTTTTCCCATGACTCAGATTAGCCTTTAAACACGAAATAATGCCCTAAATACCCTATTATGTAACTTTTCCTAACTTTCTCTCGAGAACAAAATCATTATCTCTCAAGAGGGAAAAACCATAGTTTAAGAAATCAAGGTCAATCCCAAGAATCTTTCCAAGAACTAAAAGAAAACTCACAAATTAAGGTATGTTAGACATTCATTCATGGGTCCCTTCCACTCTTGAAGTTCAAGAATCTTTTTTTGAAGTACAAAAATTTTGTATTTATGATTTCCATGTTTAAATTAGATTAAATTCATGTTCATGATATTAGTTAGATCTCAATCCATGATTTAAGTGCATGTTTTTCCTGAAATTGAATAGCAAGTGTGAAGAATATTTGATTATCTTGATAAACCCTTGAATTTACAAAGTGATTAAGGTGCCTATGATGTTATTTTGATTTTAATCCATGATCTAGATTACAAGTTCCAAGAATTGATCCTAATATGTGTTGAGCTACATGATATTCATGATAAGCCCTTCAATGAGCAAGTTGATTGTTGTAATCATGTCAACCCTAAGTGTTTATGATTTAATGTACCAATTATGTTTTCCATGAGTTTGATATATTGTCTATGAGAATAAACAATGCCATTATAGCATGCTAACATGTGTTCTCCATTCATGCACAAGTTAATGCATTACAAGTGTTTGATGAAATGTCTCTATGAATGAATTATGACCAAATGAATATTTATATGTTATTCAAAGTTATGCTTTGGTTTACTTTTCATGTTATTGAGTCTTGCGGGTATTTAATACCCGATAATTTAGCTGTTTATCTAGAGCCAGTTTCAGTTATAGAATAGTATCAGTCATGTCATAATCAATACTACTCTCAGTCTATTACAAAACTCTGTAGAACTCAGTCAGTTATAAAACTAAGAAAAACTCAATAATCGTAGTATTAGTCTTATCCAATTTAATATACTCAGTTCAGTGTCTTTCAATTGGGAGTAGGATTCAGCATCGAGCAAGACTAGGGATAGGGGAACACTCGTTAGTTAAGATTGGGTCCCTAGAATCAATCCCTAAGTTCCAAAACTATGTAGCCAGCGTAGGTTATGAGATGTCACCTGTTAGATAGGACTGACATACTCAGGGATCACCTGCTAGTTTCGGTTTGATCTCAGAGGTCACCTGCTAGATTAGGAATGACTCCACAACAGTTCTTAGTACCCATGGCACGGTGTTATCACTCTTCTAGATGGGGTTAAATGTTGGATCCTAATTAAATCAGAAAAGGGCATATCGGTTTGATGATTACCTCCCATAGTTTCAGTTTTAGTCTTAGTATAGAATTCAGTTTGGTTCTACAGAATTAGAAATGTTAGATATAGTCAATCATTATCAGTAACCCAGTTATCAAAATTTTGTACTTAGCTCTAGAAAATCTCAGTTACAGTATACATTCATGTACATGCACAATATTGCATACTCAGTAGTTACAGTAGTTTCAGTTTTCATGTACTCTCATGTTCAGTTACTCTATATCATTTAGTTAGTATTGTTCATGCATATGAACCCTTGCATTCAACCTTACCTTATCTATCATACCATTACATACCCAAAGTACTGATGCATACTTTCTCTTGTGCTATGATATCTTATATCATAGGTTCGGATGCTCTGATTCCCAACCATGCATAAACAAACTCAGATTCAGCCAGTAGTAGATTTAGAAGTGAGTCCTCATCTATCGAGAATATGCTTTATTTTAGTATTTCAGTAAACTCAGATAGTTTTAGTTAGAAATTTTTCAGACTAGTTGTCAGACAATATTTAGTTTTACAGATTATTATTTTAGTTGTTACACTTTATCAGTATTTAGATTTTGAACCTTATGGCATTTTATCCAAATTTCACATTTATTTCAGTATTATTGTTCAGTGCTCACAACAGATATCATTAATAGGTTAGCTTGTGGTCCTTCGGGGTTCTAAGCACCATATGACACCTTGGGTGTACTCACAGGGCATTACAAACTTGGTATCGGAGCTTAAGGTTTAATAGAGTCCTAGGGAGTTTAAAAGCCGCATCGAGTAGAGTCTTATGTATGGGTGTATAGCGCACCGTACTTATAGATAGGAGGCTATGAGATATTTTAGGAAAAGTTTCCCTTCTTTCAGTATTCATATCGTGTGAGTAAGCATGATCGCAAGTTAAACTCTCAGTCTAATCCATTTATTTCTTTTATTTATAGAACATGCCTCCAAAAAGGATTAATGAAAGGAGAGTCAGAAATCAGTCAGTACCTCAACCCATTCAGGCAAATCCCCTGGATGAGCACATCTCTCACGCAGAATTCAGAGCTATATTCACTACTTTTGCCATTTCAGTTGCAGCTTAGAATGAATGACTAGCTACTATTTTGGACAACCTAGTGGCCAATATTGCTACAACCAGGATTCGGGACTTTACTCAAATGAATCATCCTTTCTTTACAGGATCTAAGTCATAAGAGGACCCACAGAAGTTCCTCGATCAGGTTTAAATAGTCATAAAATTATGGGAGTGACTTCCAGTGAGAGTGTTGATTTAGCTGCTAATTAGCTAGAAGATATAGCCCATATGTGGTTTAAGTAGTGGCAAGTAGATAGGTGTACAGATGCAGAACCCATAGAATGGGAGGAGTTTTCGATGGCCTTCTTAGACAGATTCTTTCCCTTAGAGCTGAGAGAGGCCAAAGTGTTAGAATTCATCAACCCCAGGCAAGAAAGTATGAGTGTGAAAGAGTATTCCTCAAGTTTACTGAGTTAGCCAGGTATGCTCCCCATGTAGTAGTAAATAATAGGTCCAGAATGAGCAAGCTTGTATCTGGGGTATCTGATAGTGTGGTCAAGGAGTGTAGGACTGCGATGTTGATTAAAGAGATGGATATATCTAGGCTTATGGTCCATGCTCAATAGATTAAGGAGCAGAAGTTTAAGGAGAAGGAAATAAAAAATAAGAGAGCTAGAATAGGTAGCTTTAATTTCAATTAACCTAAGTCAGAGGGCGGTAACCGTTCCCAATTTTTCCCAAAGTCTTCAGTTCCAGCTCTATCTTCATCTAGTGCACCATTGCCAAAGTTTAGGAATGACAATTATGATGAGACACCAGGCTCCAGAATCCAGGTTAGTTGAATAGTGGTCGTACCTATCCGCTTTGCAAAGAGTATGGTAAAAATCACCTAGGTACATGTAGAGCTGACAGCGATGTGTGTTTTAGGTATGGTAAGCCAGGTCAAAGGATACGAGAGTGTAGAGTTTTGGCTTAGGAGGGAAAAGAATTTTGTCAACAGGGTCAGTTTAACTATCCTCCTGTCCCATCCGGTTGCCCAACTCAATAGGGCACCACTACCAGTGCCACTAGTAGTTAACGCCGGAATATATTTTATGCACTCCAGCCTCACCATGATCAGGGAATTTCTCCTAATATAGTTACGGGTATGTTATGAGTCTTTCATCCTTATGTTTATGCTTAGTTAGATATCGGGGATTCACTTCTTTTGTAACCCCTATATAGTTGTCAACTTTGGTGTCTCCCAAAATATTAGCAGATCCCTCCTCAGTGTTTCCCTCCAACTCTTGAGTACAGCGGTGACAATCCAGTTTAGAATATTGATTAAGTGGTTTACAACTTTAGAATAATGGCTTTAAGCTAAGGGGAGATGGTAGAACGAGTGACCAAGTCAGGATTTTAGATTTTAGTAGTAATGTCAGTAATGTCAGTACTCATGCCTTACATATCAGCTTTATACGCATAGCTCATAGTTGTGCACATTAACAAAAATCATGTACACTTATAGTTCCTAGTATAGTAGAGTTCCAATTTACTCAGTGTTACGATTCATGTTCCACGAAGATAGAAATGTCAACTCAAGTTATGCAACTTATGACCCATATACTCTTGCCTTACAGTATGCTCAGTTCCTATGACTTATGTTACGCTCTTAATGATCAGCTAAATTCAGAGTATGTCATGTAAATTCTTCGTTTAAACCCCTTGATAAACTCATGATGTTGATATTTTATTCCTCAGGCTTTTATCAAGTGCCAAGTTTAGTATAGTGTCCATTCATGCTTCAGGTTCCCATGTTTTAACCTTTCAGTGAACCCTCCTTAGTGATGAGCAGTTGCTTAGATGGGAGAGAGTGAATGTTTTATGTTAAGGAAAGATTGTTGCATACTTGTTTTACCCGAGGCTTTAATCATGAAGATAGGCTTGAATGTCATGTTGATGTGTAAGTGGATAGATATATTACAGAGATTTGAGTAGGCTTGAACTTAGTGGGAAAATTCAGTCTATTTATTCAGAATAAGTACAGTTCAGTCTGACATGCCCAGTATTCAGTTATCAGCCATTCAGTTAATCAGATAAGTTAGTATGTTTTAGCCTTCATGCTCAGCGCCCATATGAATATTTTCAGTAGTCTCAGGTAAAGTGTCGTACTAAGGTTGAGTGTATTATTGAGAGATTATTTGATGAATATGTCTAAGCTTTAAAGTTTGTAGTTACAGTGCATAAGGCTCAGTAACTCTATCTTAGATAAAGTTTTGTAAGCCTCACCTTATGTTACAGAATTTTAGCCAAGTTGCGATTTTACTCAGATGTTTTATTCAGTTTATGCCAAGATCCCTTGCTCCCTAAAATCATTATAACCTTATAGAAAGAGTGACAAATAAATGCTCCAGTTGAGTGTAAGTTTTCAGCATGAGTTAGTTTGTAAAGCCAAGAATTCAGTTTAGTTTAGCAGTCAGGCGGGCAAGTTCGTATCGTTTCCCATCTTTCCATCTAGTTGTACTATCCGAAGTTTCATGACTATGACCATTGCAAGATAGAGCATCCTAGTAGTTACGAGTTCAGCCTAGTTCATGTATCATGCCTCAGTTTCAAATCCTAGATATTCAGTCACAATTTAGTTCATAGGTGCCCCGTTCATCGTCTCAGTTTTTCCTTAGTATCTTAGCCAAGTCAGCATTTCTCGAAGGACATAGTGTCCCAAGGGGAAGATGCACTATAAACCCTGAGCTTTCATGTCCTAAACCTTTCAGTTTCTCTTTACACTGCAAGATCCATTTAGGAGGAATGAGTACCCACAAGTTGACTTTCTCATTTTAATCTCAGCTGTATGACCATTCTCATGTCATGGCATATATTCAAGGAATCAGTTTAGTTCATGATATTCAGTCCGCGTATCATATTTCAGACTCAGTTATGCTCTCATGTTCCCATACATTTTTGTTCAATAAATGATCTCAGGTTCATCAGTACTCTCAGCTTAGGAGAACAGTATTCCTTAGCTTTACCCAGTTCCATGTTCAAGATATAATTATAAACTTGGTATTAGTTACCATTGCATATTTAGTCATGCATTCATGAATCTTTTTCAGTCATATACTCATGCATTAGATATGAATGTTCAGTATACAAACCCAGCTTATCAAGTAGCTTCAGTCATGTATTCATGTATTCAGATATGCATGTTCAGTATGGAAAACTCAGGATATCAGAAGTTTCAGTCATACAGTCATGCTTCAGTTATGCATGTCAAGTATGTATCTTATTTTTTCTTTTCTCCCATCTTAGTCAGTCTCATTCGAGGACGAATGTTCCCAAGGGGGAGATATTGTAAGACCCTGAAAAATCCTAAGCTTAGTTCAGTCTGTTAAAGCTTGATAAGGGGTCCTCGACTTAGATAAATTTAGCTATATATTATGACAAGTTTACATAAAAGCAGTGGCTCACCGCGATTAGGCCGCATCGCGGTGAGTATCGCGATGAGCCCTCCATCGCATCGTACTGAAGGCCATTTTGGCATTTGTCAAATTCCAGTAGCTCACCACGATTTCCCCGCATCGCGGTGAGGATTAAATCGACAATTGTCACGAACCAGTAAGTCACCATGATTCCACTATACCACAGTGGATATAGCAATGACCTAGTCACTGCGTCACAGTGAGGATTTAATCTGTATTCTAGTTATGGGATTGTAAATCCCAAAGGCAACTTAGACTTTTCCCATGACTCAGATCATCCTTTAAACATTAAATTATGCCCTAAATTTCCCTATTATGTCACCTTTCCTCACTTTCTCTCAAAAACAAAATCATTCTCTCTCAAGAGGCAAAAACCCTAGTTCAAGAAATCAAGGTCAATCCTAAGAATCTCTTCAAAAATTCCAAGAAAACTCACAAATTAAGGTATGTTTGGCGTTTATTCATGGGTCCCTTCCACCCATAAAGTTCAAGAATCCTTTTTCAAAGTACAAATATTGTGTATTTATGATTTCCATGTTTGAATTAGATTGAATTCATGTTCATGATATTTGTTGGGTCTCAATCCATAATTTAAGTGCATGTTTTTCCTGAAATTGAATAGCAAATGTGAAGAATATTTGGTTATCTTGATAAACCTTTGAATTTACAAAGTGATTAAGGTGTCTATGATGTTATTTTGATTTTAATCCGTGATCTAGATTATAAGTTCCAAGAATTTATCCTAATACGTGTTGAACTACATAATATTTATGATAAACCTTTCAATGAGCAAGTTGATTGTTGTAATCATGTCAAACCTAAGTGTTTATGATTTACTGTACCAATTATGTTTTCCATGTTTTTGATAAATTATCTATGAGAATGAAATAATGCCATTATAGCATGCTAACATGTGTTCTCCATTCATGTACAAGTTAATGCATTACAAGTGTTTGATGAAATGTCTCTATGAATGAATTATGGCTAAGTGAACATTTATATGTTGTTCAAAGTTATGCTTAGCTTTACTTTTCTTGCTATCGAGTCCTTGGTGTATTTAATACCCGACAATTTAGCGGTTTATCTAGAGCTAGTGTCAGTTATAGAATAGTTTCAGTCATGTCATGATCAGTAGTAATCTATTACAGAACTCAGTCAGTTACAGAACTTAGGAAAACTCAGTAATCTCAGTATCAGTCCAGTCTAGTTCAATATACTCGGTTCAGTGTCTTTTAGTTAGGAGTAGGATTTAGCACCGAGCGAGCCTAGGGATGGGTGCACACCCGTTAGTTAGGACTGCATTCCTAGAATCAATCCCTAAGTTCCAGAACTACGTAGCCAGCGTAGGTTATAAGATATCACCCATTAGATAGGACTGACATACTCAGGGATCACCCGCTAGTTTAGGACTGATCTTAGGGGTCACCCTCTAGATTAGGTCTGACTCCACAGCAGTTGTTAGTACCCGTGGCATAGTATTAGCACCCTTCCAACTAGGGTTATAGGTTGTACCCCAATTAGATTAGAAAGGGGCATGTCAGTAAGATGATTACCTCTTACAGTTTCGGTTTCAATCTTAGTATAAAATTTAGTTCAGTTCTACAAAATCAGGATTGTTAGATACATTCAATCAGTATCAAAAACTCAGTTATCAGAATTTAGTACTTAGCTTCAGAAAATCTCAGTTACAGTATACATTCATGTACATATGTAGTACTGCATACTCAATAGTTACAGTAGTTTCAGTTTTTATGTACTCTCATGTTCAGTTACTCTATATCATTTAGTCAGCATTTTTCATGCATATGAACCCTTGCATTCAGCCTTACCTCATCTAGAAAACTAGTACATACCCAAGTATTGACACATACTTTCTCTTGCGCTATGATGTTTTATATCATAGATTCGGACGCTCCGATTCCCGATCGTGCATAGACAAATTTAGATTCAACCAACAGTAGATTTAGGAGTCCTCATCTATTGAGGATATACTTTATTTCAGTATTTTAGTAGACTCAGTATTTCAGTAGAGGGAGTCAATTGGGGGATTTTCCCATCAACTCCACTTTCAGATAGTTTCAGTTAGAGGCTTTTCAGACTAATTGTCAGACAGTATTCAGTTTTACAGATTATTATTTCAGTTGTTACACTTTATTAGTATTTAGATCTTGAACCTTATGGAAATTCATCCAAATTCCATATTTATTTCAGTATTAATAGTCAGTGCTCACAGCAGATATCATTCATGGGTTAGCTTGTGGTCCTTCGGGGTCATAAGTACCGTGTGGAGCCCTGGGTGTACTCTCGGGGTGTTACACAGTTTGAAGTGTGGCAGTTCATTACTAATCACATTACATATACATACATATATATAATCTCATGCACCAATTAGCTAATAAGTAATTCAAATGCATAGATTTGCAATGAACTTCAAAAAATCATGTCTTTTACTACACATAATAGTTAGAAAATAATATTTTAAAGATCTGTACTAACTTCCACATAAAATCAAATGTATTTATACATATATTAGAATAGTTAAAAAATTCTTCATCATTCACTTCAATTTTAGATAGAATCAACTTGTGGCATCCATTAATCAAATTTGATCACCGGCATTTTCCCTATATATTCAAAATGAACAAACAATTATAAAAAAATTACAACAAAAGAAAATATAGCACTAATGAGGAGAGAGAAACTATGCAGATTAGATATTATAGTAGTGACCCTTACCAACTTTTGCACTTTTGGAGTAAGGTAATTGGTAAGAAGAAACAAACCTTAAAGGTATTTATCGATGGAGAGATACAAAACCTAAAATAAAAATTGTAACCAGATAAGCAAAGAGGTGAAAATAGGCCATGACAACAGTTAAAGGATACATCTGGATAAGTCAATAGAAGGGTTACTCACTTTAGGCATCAACATTTTATATTGATTCACAGAACTCAATGATAACTTTTTTCACAAAGTGTGAGGTGATTGGAACTGTGCATTGAAAGATCGAGTTAGAATGACACTGTAAATCAAACTTGATTAATAGCAAACTATATAAAAAATAAGCAACCAGATCAAAAGCTAAGCTAAATAATGATCTACAATAACGAAAATATTCGCTAACTTGGATAAACCTTGGAAGGAAAACAGTAATGCGTCATTCAGACAACCAATTTTATTTATTGCTAGTTAATTTGATTACTAAAAATCCTGAACTAACCCAACATATATACCCCCTTTAATCCCTATTTGTGAGTGTAGAATAAAGTCTATTTGTCATATTCTCTCAGTCACAGGCTGTGACATAATTTTGTACTTTTTCTTTCTCCCCCCTCCCCCAGTTACGTTGTCGGAATTCATTAATTGATGAATCTATAAAGGACACTACTAACATGCTACTAGCAAATAACATTTCCATTTTATTTTCTTAATATAGAATTATTCCACTAATCACTTGATCCTACCATATATAATTTAACCTCCACTTATACTGATTACAAAACTAAACTTAATTTACGCTAAAATGAGACACTGTATGGGGTGAAAATTGGAATGGATAGGTGGATGAATGATGAAGTAGCACATAATAAGAGTCATTGGTTGAAGCAGTTCAATGAAATTGAGGGAGGGGCTGAGATTCTTGACTCTGAATGAAGGGTGGTCAATGAGTTTCACCTTTAGGATGGCATAGTTGTTAGGGATTTTTCTCCTTTTTCACTTTGCTAATAAACTTCTTAATATATTATTCTTCGAATAATTCTACTATAAAGTAACTAACATGAATTTATTTTATCATACCATGATTGTTGGGAATTATGAATTTAGCTATTCATAATCATAAATAAATATACTTGTTCGGGTAGGTTTGATATTTCTAAGGTTTGTTCCTCCATAGCTTTTTCCATTGAAATATACCTGTTTTTTAATAATTAAGCAAAATATTTATTGTGGACAAGAGAGAGTCTTTTGCTCCAACACATGAAGGCTTGCCTTGCAATGCCTTCGGTTCATCTTATTTATAGACTGAAACTTCACAAGAGTATTCCTATTTTTTACACGTTTCTAAAATTATCAACCTAATCTACTTTACTTTACAAAAAGTCTTCTAATAAGACAAAAGTTATTAATGCCTAGACTAATAATAGTCAAAAGCCTATACAAAAGGTTTCAACAATTTACGTAAAGCAAATTGTGAAAGTTTACATGTCGCTTTCACAATTTAATAGCTTGTATTCTATTATTACTCCGCTGATATCTTCTCGTTGTCGTATCTGTTGCTTTTCCATATCTCCATTATTGCTTCTTATCTTGTATCTTCCAGCTGGCGTTCTTATCTTCTTGGTTGATTTTTCTTCTATTCTAGCTGAAGTTCTGGGATATCATTATCTCCTCCATTACATTTTGAACATTTATGATCTGGATATTTATGTCCAATTGTCTTGCAATAGCTGATTAATAATTCTTCTGAAATAAATTTTTCTCTGATAGCTCTGGCGATAGGTTTCGTCTCTGGTTTGAGCAACGTCAGAATCCATTGACTAATAGTTTCCATATCTGTTTCTCATAATTCCTTTGAATTTGAATACATTAGTACATGATTTCTTGAATAATAACTCCATATGGGATTTTGGTTGCGGTATATGTTTGCTAGCTCTTGCAAAATTGTAGATAATCCCATAATCCTCTTATTCGCATAAAATTTTGGTATCTCAATTCTAGGTATTTCTGGTTGTGGAATAATATATTGTGGTATAATCATATCTCGTGTCATTCCTATCTTTACAACTTGTATGGGTTTTTTAACTTCATCATATAATATCTCTGCTGGTGCCGTGTAAATTTTTATAAGAAATAGGGTGCCTTTGGTTATTCTTTTAAAAATGCTAAATGCTTTATATATTTCCGGTATAGTGGATATCTCATTTCTGTTAAAGGTATATACAGTACTGAGTAGTCCATATTCATAGCAAGTTTTAACTAGACTTGGTTTGGTTTTAGGTAAAGCAATTAGCTTATTATATCCGGTCAATCTTTGGGTTATATAGTTTGTATCTGGTTCTTGGATGCTTATAGCTCTGGGTTAGTATTTAAAAAGGTTTGTACATTGTAGATATTTTCTATATATGTTCGGGCTGTGTAGTTGTAAGTCTTTTTGTCTTGGTTTAAACTATCTCGGTGTGGTAATTTGTGGGGGTATAAACATGGGATCTTTTGATGTATTTGGTATATGTGGTTTATCAAATAGCTTGTTTAGGTTTATATTTGTGTTTTTCCTAACTCCTTTGCTTGTACCTTCAGAAGTAGATTAATAAATGTTATGGGTTTTATGGAGTGTCCCATCGTCTCCTTCTAGCTCTGGAACTTTAATGTCTTCCGATCGACATAGCTCTGCACACTGCTGAGTTAGCTGATTTGTAGCTAGAGACTTCAGTTTAACTTCATTAGTCTTTAGCTTTTCTATTTCATTACCCATACTGTCCACTTTCATTGAAAGCGTAGTTAGGGTGTTGAATATCTTTTCTAGAGTATCCTCTTCTATTATATCAGTCTGTGTAGCTTTGTCTTGATATGTAATCTCTAATAACATTTTTGTTAGTACTAATTACTTCAATTATAAATGTGAAATTTAATATATTCAAGACTAGTCTCCGAATCTCTTTTGTTTTAACTGAATTTTGTATTTTCTTTGTTAACCACCAACGTACCTGTGTATTATCCGTTCGTACAATAAACTTGTTATATACAATATATGGCTCAAATGCTAACAAACATTTATATAATGAACATAATTCTTTCCTATTTATTTCCCATTTTATTTCTGTTTCATTGAACGTACCTAAGTAGTATCTACAATGGTGTTCTAATTTTTCTGCTTCATATCTGCTTTTAAGTACTCCTCCATAACTACATTCACTAGCATCTGCTTCTACTATATATATAAATTTTCTATTTTCATCTGGAAATTGTAGTTTTGGTAATTCTTTACAAATTAATTTTATTTTCTGAACTTGTTTTTTATCTTCTTCATTATAGTTATATTCTACATCCTTTTTTAATTTTTTCTGTAGTGGTTTTAAAGTTTCTGCTAATTTTGGAATATATTCCCTTACTTGGATTACTAATCCTACAAATGATTGTAATTTCTTTTTTGTATCTAATTCTTCTTTCGAATTTATTATTTTTTGTACTATATGTTGTTGCCTTTTTACTCCACTCTTATCTATTTGTATTTCTAAAAATTCTATCTAATTTTTCATAATTTCATCTTTCTTTTCACTTAGACTTATTTTCGATTTTTCTATTATATCTGTAAATTGTCCTAATAATTTTAAATGTTCTTCTTTAGTTTTTGTATATAATAATATATCATCTATGTATACTATACAATTATATAATTGTTTAAAATAATTATCCATAAAATATTGATATCTACCTGGTGCATTTTTATATCTAAATGGTAATACGTTCCATTCATAAAATCCTTGTGGTACCGTAAATGCGGTTAATTCTTTAGATTCTTCTTCTAACTTTAAATGATAAATCCTGATTTGCAATCGAATTTACTAAAATAATTATATCCCTGTATTTGTCTTATTTTTAATATCGTATTTGGTATTGGATAATTATATGTCATAATCTTTGCACTTAAATTTCTATAATCAATAACCATTCTACTTTTTCCTCCTTTTTGCTCACTATGTTTATTTACTATAAATGTTGAACTATTATGTTTACTATTACTTTTTTTGTATATATTGTTTTTCTAATAATTCATCTATATGCATTTTAAATTCTTTTAAATCGTCAAAATTATATGTTAATGGTTTCTGGGTTATTATGCTATTTTTATCTATTAATTCAATTTTTATAGTAGTTTTATGTTTTTTCCATTCTTTTAATGGATCTTCACTATATAATTGTTCTAATTTTTTCTTAATTATTTCTATCTTATTTATTGAAAATATAGTTATTTATGTTTTATTTATCGAAAATAAGACTAGTTCTATTGTATCTTCAGTATATTTTATATTTTTTAACTTTTGTGTAATTTTTTCACTTCCTTTTATCCAATCAATTTTCTTTCTTATTTTATTATTAACTCTTTTTGCTCTTATTTTCTGTTTACATGGTGTTGTAAATGACCAATCTATTCTAGTTATTATATATGGGTATAATTTATCTAAAAACGGCATCCCTAAAAGTATATCTTTTGATGTTAGTTCATAATTATAAATTTCTTCTATTGTTAATATCTTATCCCATACTTGTATTTTTACATTCCTAACTTTATAAGTAATTAAGCTTCCTTCATTATTAAATCCTTTAACTATTATTGGTGTTTTTAATTTATCCCATTTACTTTCTGGTAAGCAATTATATCTACATAAATTAGCTTCTGCTCCTGTATCTATCATAGGCGCATAATATCTACTGTAATATCCTTCTACTACTATCTTCATTAATACATATATTTTCATTTTATGTTAAGGCTCTTTTTCAGAATAATTTATCTCTGTTATATGGTAAGGTTAATTGTGTATATTCTATATTATATGGTTTTACTTGTTCTAGCCATTTTATTCCTAATATTATGTCTGCTTTTTGCATTTCTTCCTTTACTTCAAATTCTATTTTTATTTTTGTAATTCCTATTATTATTTCCTTTTTTGCTATATTTTTACTATTTATTAAATTTCTTGGTAGATCTGGGCATATATCATTATCAGTTTTTATTTCTTCATTTTTTACTAGATATTTTGCTATATAATTTTCTTCTTGTCCTGTATTTAAGAGTATTAAATATTCTTTTTCATTTACCTTTCCTATTATGTAATATTGGTTTAAATTATTTGTTGAATTTGTTTCATAACTTGTTCTTTTTGATGAGTTTGATGATTCTGGTTTTTCATCAGCTATTCTTTTCGTTGTACTTATTCTATCATTTATTATTTTTAAATTTTCTTCTATATCTATGTCTCTATAGCTATAATCATTATCTATTGTTTTTACAATTTGTTCGAATGGACTTTCTATTCGTATTTTGTTGATCTTATTTTTTCCTGTTATTTTATGTTTTGTTGTTAATACATATAAATTTTTGCATCTTGCTGTAAATATTTTACTTCCTGGGGTTAATTCTATTCCTGATATTTTCCAATATAATACTAATGATTTATCTATATTTTTATCTGTTACCGCTACTGAATAATTTGCACTTATTATAAATTAAAATTTTTGGTATATTAAATTTCCTTTTATGGCAGTTATTATGCTTTTTTCTATAGGTTTTATAATTCTATCATCTGCTAAATATAATTCTATTGGTGTATCTATTCCTTCTCTAAAACATGCTTTTATTAATATCTCTGTACCTCCAAGGTGTACATATTTTATTCGGTCTGTACTTTTTATATCGTTTATCTCTTTGTTAATTATTCTTTTTGTTACTAGTGGTATACTAACTTTATCTTTTGCATATCTACAGTCTATTACATGTTCCTTTTGGCTTACTACATAATATTCTTCTTTTTTCCTAGTAAATATATTTTTAATTGTTGGTATTTTAAATATTTTTTCTACACTTAAGTCTAATTCTTTATCTTTAATTTCATCAAATATGTTACTGTCAAATATTATTTTTTGGTCTGTTCCTTCATCATTTAAATATTCTTCCTTTGTTATTATTTTAATATCTTCTTCAGTCATTTGATTCATCTATTTCACTATCTATTTCATTATCTGTTTCATTTTTTGAAATTTCATATATACTATCCTCACTTTCTAATTCATAATCCATATAATCTATTTGCATATATTCTGTATTTTCTATTTTTATTTCTGATATTTGTTTATTTTTTGGATCTTTAGATAATTTACAATCTCTAGCTAAATGTCCTAATTTTCCACAATTATAACAAGTACATTCTTTTATAGATTTCTTTTTTCTTTATGGTCTTTTGTATTTATAATTTTTTACATAATATCTTTTTCTTGGTTTCTTGTATTTATATTTTGATTTTTTATATTTCTTATATTTCTTATGTCTTTTTCTTTTCTTATAATATCTTTCTTCACATCCGAATTGGGGTGCTATTTTATCTTTGCAACATGCTAAATTTCTTATCAATATTTTTTTCATTTTTAATTCTTCTCTATATTTTCACATAAGTTTCTATACCATTGTTGTAAAAATTTTATTCTTGCTCCTAGAGTATCTACTATTTTTGCTTCTTCCCAACTCTTTATTATTTTTGAACTAAATGGTTCGGGTAATTTATTAAAATATAATTTTCTTATTTCTTTACTTTCTTCTATACTATATGCTCCTTTGTAATAATATTCTTTAAATGCGCAAGTATATTCATCTATATAACACATATTACATATTGCTAATTTTAACATTAAATTTCTATTTGTATCTTTTTCTTCATTTTGTTTTTCTTCGATTGTTGTCGTACTACCAAATTCATCTTTTATAGCTGTTTCATATTTTTTTAATAATTCTATAGGTTTTAGTTTAGTTGTTGTCGATGATGTTCCTTCTATAGGTTTATTAGTTCTTAATACTTTTTTGCTATTTTCGGTTAGATTTGCAAACCATAGTTTTACTGATCCTATTAGTGTTTTTTCTATATATTCCGGTGCATCTGTTATATTTATATTATTATCTAATAATTGTTTTGTCATATATCCCGTCCATAATTGTATTATTTTTTCTGTATCTATTACACAGTCTAGATCTAAAAAGTTATAATTTTTATTTACTATTTGTTTTGGTATCCATTTATCATATTCATTATATTTTTTAAACTTATTCTTATAATATATAGGTTTTCTTATTTCTGTTGTTTTAGGTATTATATTTTCATTTTCTTTTTTATCAAGAGTATTTATTTCTGTGTGGGTATTTTCTAAGTTTTCCTCATAAATTTTTTGTTCTTCATTGATTTCTAAATTTTTTGTATTTGTTAATATTTCTGTGTATGTTTCACTATCTTCGGACTCATAATTATCTGTTTCTTCAATATCTATATTATTTATTTCTAATTCTTCGTTTTTTATTTCTAATTTTTCCTTAAATTGATTTATCTCATTTAGTAATTTCTGTTCTCTATCTTTTTCTTCTTTTTCTTTTTGTCTTTGTTCATACAGCTCTTTTAACATTTGTAATTCTTTTTCTAATTCAGCAATTCTACTATTTTTAGTTTCTTCTATTTTTCGTATTTCTTCCGTAGTTTGTTGTTTTATTTTTTCTATTTCCTTTTTCCTATCTATCTCTTCATTTTCTTTTTCTATTCTTACTATTGCTGTTAATTTATCTTCTAATTTTAATTCTTCTTTTTCTAACATTAGATATAAATGTTCACCTATTTTCTTATATCTTCGTCCTAGATTAGAAAATACTATTTTTATTTTTGATCCTTCGTAGTTTTCATATATTTTTTCATCTATTATAAATTCTTCTTTATTCATTTTATTGTGAATAGGTCATGTTGATATACATATTCTAAACTATCTATTTGTGATTCTAATTTTGATATTTCATCTTTTTGTGTATCTATTGAATTTTTACTTACTCCGGCAAATATATTATAATTTAGTCTTTCTATTCTTATTTTTAATTCTTTTCGTTTTTCAGAGATAATTTGAAACATACTTGAAGGAATTGCATTCACTTTAGGAAATAATCTCGTTTAAAGCTTTAGGGAAAACATTCTATCTCAATAGAAAGATACTCTAGTTTAGGAAAATAACTTATCTCAAAGCTTTAGAGAAAATACTTATATCAAGGGAAAATAATTTTAGTCTTAGGGAGGTTCTCTTAACCAACATAAACCATGTGAGCTACATGAAGTCCAACGTCTTGTCCTCCTAAGGAAGAAACCTCACATTGGGGAGAGGCATCATACACTTGCCAAGGAGTATAACCTCAATTCAGAGATCACTTATCTTGGCCTCGGGTCCAATCATCTAGGCCTCAGGCCCAAAATCTTAAGCCTACGGTGGCACGTAGTTCTGGGGTAAGAAACCATAGTAACTTACCCAACTTGATGCTAAATACTACTCCCTTTAGTTTATCTCGCTCATCTCATAATAATCCACTTTCAAAATAATTTCATGGTTCATAAAAACCCAATAATCAAATCTATAATCTCATGTAATGAAGTGGATTTTAAATCTCTATGACCATTAGATCAAAAAATTTCTCAATAATCTCAAAATACTTAAATCATGGGTTCTTATAGCATGAAAGTTCATAAAATTGCAAGTCTCAAGTAGGGCTTAGTGACCCATAATTCAATCTCAAGTTAAAACTCATCAAAATGCATATTAGATAGCATATAGATTCATAAATTATATAGAAATCTAGAATTTTCAGAAATTCAACTTATAATCTCAACATACTCATATACTTCAATATCTCAAACAATTCAACTATTAACTTCTCAAGGATTAAAATCATGGGGTATAGACCCAGCTATAATTTCTCAAGAAAATATGTAAAAATCATGTCATTAGACTCTCAATTCATGGGAAACATCAAAAGCTTGCAACCAATAACAATGGGTGAAAAACCTCAATTCAATTTCATGTAAAATCTCATAAATTGCAGAAAATTGTAGTTTGAATAAGCCTTTGGGCACAAGGGTGAATGGATTACCCTTGTTCAAAACCCCACATACCTTTGATTATGAAATTGGATGAACAAACTTTCTCTAAGGTATTCTTCTCACTCTTGAGAGAGGGTTCCTGCAACCCTCAAACTTGGGGAACTCAAGTATCAAATTAATTTATAGAATCTATGGTGAGTTCTTGGATTTTTGGGAGAAGGGTTTTAGATTTGCTATCGAGGAATAAACACTAGACTTTGAATGTTTTGGGAGATAATGAGGCTATCAGGTTCATTTGGAATATATCTGAGGGTTAAAAGGGAAAAATACCCAAAAGCCCCTTTTTAAAATGACTTAAAAATACTAAACGAGGGCTGCGACGGTTGGACTTGAGTACGAGCTGCTTACCATGAGCCATAAGCCAGGGTGCAAATCATAGCAGGGACTTGTATAGTAAATAATGTTCAATTCCCCAGGTATTTTATTTTGCCAGGGATACCGGTCATGGATATGGATAGCCTGTTGTGGTTATGACTTGGTTGGATGAGTCATATGCTAAATAATATTTGATCCAAGGGTTGAGGCATTAATAAGAGTGGTGGATACCAATCGTATTGGAGGGTATGACTCATGAGGGCAAGTCGTATCCCTGCGATGGGATTTTTGTGCAACTTAGGTGAGGTATTCTGGACATTTCCTTACTTACCTTAATAAGGACCCACAACTTATAACCTAATTGGGAGGATATTTACCCTATTATTCTATTCATTACACATAGAAACTCTTCCTAAATACTTTATAATTCTCTTAAGAGTTATTGGGCAAGGGGAGCTAGGATTTCAACTAAGGGATCAATTTGGGGCTTGTCTTGGTGATTTTTTTCCGTCATGATCTTGGTTTGAGTCCTGTTTCTCTTCCCTTATTGTTAATTTATTTAAAGGCCTGGTTTATATGAATGTTTTCATGGTTTTACTATTGCATGACTTTGGCTTTCAAATATGATTAGGGGGTTTTGATGTTAATTGCTTGGTTATGATTTCTTATGGTTTTAATTATGCTTTTATATGTATTAGCGGTGATTTTGGATAATTGGATTGAATGGGAATGGTTTATTGGTAATTAAAATTGGTTTTGGTTATATTATGCCCCCAATATTTTTGATAACATGCTTATAAAGATATGATTACTGCATTGACTTCTTTTAATGGAACTCTTGCATGTTTTAAGCATTGTAAAAGAATTATGAATGGTTTAAATAGTTTGAAAAGGCTAAAGGAAAATTGGTTATGCTTGTAGGGAACATGAAAGTCTCCCAAGTGGTTTAATATGGTAAATGGAAGGGCACTTGAAAGTCCCCTTAAACCTATAAATGGTTGGCTATGGATGATACCTGAAATTAAGAGTGGGTAGGTATGATGATATCAATATCAATGGACTTGGTTAATAAATAGATAATGGTTTGGTAATTTGGAAACTGGTTTTAATTGGGCAATAATGGTGGGATGTATAGGAAAACTGTGACAGGTGGAGTCCCGAGAGGGACCAAAAAACTGGAAACTCATATTTACTGATATGAGGTTGGTCTTAGTGACCGTGTATATGATGTCACACTTTATTTTTAGGATGTACTAGTCATCCCATGGGATATTTCCTTGGTCATTCAGATACATGCACTAGGGCCCTTTCACTAGGGGGAGTTGAAATAGCCCATGGGTAAATTAGGATGACAAAGCCACACAAGCCAGGTAAAGGTTTTAAATGCATGCTAAATCCAGTCCCTTTTCTCGGCATGGTTATATGTATATGTCTATGTTTGTTTGTGTGCACATAGATGGTTTTACTTGGTTTTAAAAATAACATTATTTTATCCTCACTCTGAGATCATGCTATCGGTCACTCACTAACCCCGTCTAATGGTGTTTGTATACCCACGCTATACAGGAATCGACCATTCTACTTCTCCTACATAGTGATTGACTCTGGGAAAACATTTGGAATGAAGTGGTGAGCTTCCATTCGTTTAGAAAACTTTATTTCATGTTATGGATATTTTTAGACATTTTGATTTTATTATGGATATTGGTTTTGGCTATGGTTAGGGGCATATCCTAACAAAATTTTATTACTCTTTTGGATAGAGGCTTTGTGGTAAATTCTATGGGTAGGAATGAGCGAGATCGGTATAGATGTTAGCCTTGGAATTAGAATGGGCTGGGAGGCTGGCATCATCGTACATAATTTCTCACTATTCCATCATACTACATTTTGTGATTAATTATCTTACGTTTTGGAACTTCTTTGGTTATGGTCTGGTTTATGGATTTGTTTGGTGAGGTTTTGGTATGGTTGAATTATTTGTAAGGGATGGTTGGACTAGGTTGGGTCGGTAACGAATCTAATCTATTTCTATAGTCTTTATGTGAGCTGTTCTAATATTTTTTTTATGCTCAAAATCCGGCTAACTCAAGGCAGGCAACTGGAGGTTGGTTTGGGTAAGTGGGGTGGTCTCCTGTCCTGGCCTAACTTGGGATTCCCATTACGAAATGAACCCAAAGAGAGTCATGTCAAGCTAGTATCAGAGCCTAGGTTCATGGTCAATTGGGAGTCCATAAAGCCATATTGAGTGGAGTCTCTTTTAGGGGTGTGTAGCGTGCAACACTCATAAGGGAGTGACTAAAAGGCATTTAGGAATGTTTTACTTTCTTGGTATTATATCTTCAAGCTTGAATTCTCATTCCTGGAATCTTCTCTAATCCTTGTTTATTCATCTTTCAAATCATGCCTCGTAGATCTGAAACACAAGGGAATTCTTTTATCCTATATTGGGGTAATACTGAAGGGGTGCATCCTACTTTAGGGGTTCTTCTTTGATCTCATGATCCTATCCCTTGTAATTTTAAAGTTTCACCGATTGATACTAGTCATCCTCAAGGCAAGGTAACTACTATAGAATTTCGTCGGTCTATTCATACTATTACTAAATTGGTTAAAGCTAAGGTTGAGCGGGGTATGATAGGTTCTTTATCTGTTGAGGCCATAAGGGTTGGCCAATTTATGAAGATGGTCCTCCCACTTTTATCTGAAGTGAAGATGGAGGAGGATCCACAAGGCTTCTAGGATAAGATGGAAAAGATATTCTGGGTGATACAGGCTACTAATATAAAGGGGGTAAACTTTGTAGCTTACCAACTCAAAGATATTACATATCAGTAGAATAAGGAATGGGACAGGGATAAAGGTGATGTGGAAGAGGAAAGGTTATGGAAGGCCTTTTCTAAATCTTTCTTAGATTGGTTCTTTCCCCAAGAGTTGAGGAAAGCAAATATGGAGGAGTTTATGAACCTTAAGTCATGAAGGATGTCTATAAAGGAATATGCCTTGAAGTTTCACCAATTGTCAAGGTATGCTCCTAATTTAGTTGATGGTATGCGGTCTAGATTGAGAAAGTTTGCTTCAGGGTTGAATTAGGATCTAATTTTGGAGATCAAAATTGCCTTGCTCATTAACGATATGGATATCTCTCGGTTGACTATTCATATACAGCAAGTAGAGAATAAGAAGAGGAAGCAGGTAGAGTTTGGGGATAGGTAGGGTAATAGGAGTAGGTTTTCAAATTAGGGAGATGCTCAGTCTCAGGATAGTAGAGATGGTGCAAAATGATAGAAGAAGAAGTAGGGGAGTTCTGGTTCCTACTCTTCTTCTAGTGCTTCTTCTAGGGTAACAACTAAGGGATCAATTTAAGGCTTTTCTTGGTGATTTATTTCCATCATCATCTTGGTTTAAGGCATGTTTCTCTCACTCGATGTTAATTTAATTCAAGGAATGGTTTATATGAATGTTTTCATGGTTTTACTTTTGCATGACTTCTGCTTTCAAATATGATTTGGGGGTTTTGATGTTAAATGCTTAGTTATGGTTTCCCATGGTTTTAATTATGCTTTTATATGCATTAATGGTGGTTTTGTGTAATTCGATTGAATGGGAATGGTTTATTGGTAATTGGAATTGATTTTGGTTATATTATGCCCTCAATGTGTTTGTTAAAATGCTTACAAAGATATGTTCATTACATTGACTTCATTTAATGGAACTCTTGCATGTTTTAAACTTGGTAAAGGAATTACACATAGTTTAAATGGTTTAGAAAGGATAAAGGCTAATTGGTTATGCCTATAGGGAACATGTAAGTCTCCCAAGTGGTTTAATATGACAAATGGAAAGGCACTTGAAAGTCCCCTTAAATCTATAAATGGTTGGCTATGGTTAATACTTGCAAGTAAGGGTGGGTTTGTATGACGATACCAATATCAATGGCCTTGGTTAATAAATAGATAATGTTTTGGTAATTTGGAAATTGGTTTTAATTGGGCAATAATGGCAGGATGTGTAAAAAGCCATGGAAGGTGGAGGTCCCAATGGGACCAAAACTGGAAACTCATATTTATCGATATGAGGTGGGTCTTGGTGACTGTGTACATGATGTCACACTTTATTTTAAGGATTTACTAGTTATCCCATGGAATATTTCCTTAGTCGTGCAGCTACACTCACTGGGGCCCTTTGAGCAGGGGGAGTTAAACTCATATAGCCCATGGGTGGATTAGGACAACAAAGCTACACAGCCCAGGTAAAGGTTTTAAAGGCATGCTAAATCTGGTCCCTTTTTCCAACATGGTTATATATATCTTTATCGTTGTGAGCATATGGATGGGTTTACTTGGTTTTATAAATAATATTATTTTATCCTTACCCTAAGATCATGCTAGAGGTCACTCGCTAACCCTGTCTACTAGCGGGTGTATAGCTATGCTATGCAGGAACCGACCATTCTACTCCTTCTACATAGTGATTGACTCAAGGATAATTGGTATGTGATAATTGGACTCAGTTGGTTCGGTCACGGTTGTGATCTATTCCTAGAGTCTTTATATAAGCTATTACACTAATTTGTTTCATGCTCAAAATACAGCCAACTCAGGGCAGACGACTGAAGGTTGGGTTGGGTAACGGGGTTGGTCTCCTATCTTGGTCGGACTTGGGACACCTATTACGGCAAGGCCCCAGGGTGGGGCGTGTCAATGGGACTTTCAGTAGGCATTCCAAATCTCTCAAACTCTTTGTTATCATCAATTAAATGAGAGCCCTTAACATAACTTCCATTGCAATGATGAATGAGATAGGAGATAGTGAATGTCCTTGCTTTACTTCTCTATATTATTTGAAAAAGACTTAAAGTTGTCCATTCAATAACATGGAGTACCAATTATTTCCTATTATCTTGTACACCATGCTATAATTCTTTCTCCAAATCCTATCATCCTCAAAACTTTAGTAAAAAAAACATTCATTCTAATCTATCATAAGATTTTATCATGTCCAACTTAATAACAAGATTGGGTGACTTACCCTTTTTCCTTATTTTAGTGATATTCTCCTATACCGGTAAGACATTTTCAGCTATACTCCTTCCTTAGACAAAACCGGCTTATTTAGAGGAAATTATGCTTGGTGGCACCTACTTAATTCTCTCATGGATAATTCTTAAGGATATTTTGTTTACAAAGTTACTAAAGGATATGGGCCTTAGATCTAAAAAGGTTTATATGTTAGTTTTCTTGGGAAGAAGAACCAAATTTGTGAGATTAATAAATCTTGGTGATTCTATCCCACAAAATAAAGCCCTGACCATGTTGTAGATGTACTCTCCCACTATGTCCAAAGATTCTTGATAGAAAGATCCAGTCACACCATTAGGTCCCCTAGGATTGCTTTTATTTAATCCCATAACTACATTCTTTACTTCTTTCTTTTGTAAAATTTTATGTAGATCCATATTTTGCTCATCAGAAATTACAAATGATGATTCTTCTAACATATCAAATTCAGTATTTTCCTCCTGTCTAGTGAATTGCGTTATAATCTCTCAGCCAATCTCCTTCATTATTTTGAATTCTTCACACCTTTAATTTGTTTCTTCTTACATTGACCACTTCATGAAATAATTTGGTATTTCTTTCACTACTTTTAAACCACTCTATTTTTACTTTTTGAATCTAGTAGTCTTCTTCCAAATGTAGATATCTGCTCAACTTTGCTTGTGTCCTGTAGATTTTCTCTCTATTATCCCCAGAAGGATCCTTTTCAAATTGCATTTCAATCATCTTTATAGTATCTTCAAGAGTTTCAATTTCCCTTATCATATTTCCAAAGGTCTCTTTACTCCACAAGGTGAGGGCTTTCTTTACCTCTTTTAGCTTATATGGTAATAAGGTAAAGGGGTTCTCTTTAAAATGTATCCTCTAATACTACTTTACTACCTCATTTAATGACACTTCTTTGATCTAAAAAAATAGAAAACTAAAAGGTTTTACTATACTTTCAGTGTTGTTTCTCAGAGTAAACAAAGTGATGTATGATCAAAACCACTTCTGACCAAATACTCTATCTCCATTACTGGGACATCAGCCTTCCTATTTCACCAAGAGTACTTACTCCCCTAGAATCCAATGTCTTTTAGGTTGCATACATTTATATAATAATTAAAATCCCTAACTTCTGTATCTGTGATAGGTAAACCTCCAAGTTTTTCTTAATTGTTACACATTCAAATCTCTACCTACTAGCTGTGGTGTTTGCGTGGTATTTGACATATCAGCTATAAAGTCACACAATCATAGTTTTCTTCTTATGTGCATTTTTTATAAACTAAGGTAAGTACAACTTCAATTCCATGCTCTTGGCTTGTTAATTTCAAAGTTAATTTCTAATATTCATCCCTCATTACGTTAACTTCTATGAGCTCATCTACAAAAGCCTATATTTTTCTTTGGAGTTGGAAAAATGCATGTTGTATCCAAACTTCCTTTTGTATACTTCTAATTCCCTTCTATCTTGAAAAGGTTCCATTTTCCCAATAAAATAAAGCTAATGTATCTTCTGCATGTTAACTAATTTAGTGAATGCCTTCTGAGTATTCACTGATCTAATGTTTCAAATCAAGGTATTCCTTAAGAATTACTTTTAGCACCCCTTGTAATCCTTGATAAAGCTTGAGATAGAAGCCTTGATAAACACTTTAATTTGGTCAATGTGCCTACTAAAATCATGAATGTTATGTAGCAGATAATATATTGTAAAGTCTATCTTAAGTGCATGAATGTGTATATTCCACAAGATCTATTTTTCATACCTCAAAATCACTAATTATTTCTTTTGTTCTACTTTTTGAACCAAAATCTATCGACGCGGATCTAAGATTAATTATATGTTATTGAACATCTAAATTGAATTATAGGATATTTATTAGGAAAAAGTGCACAAAATGGACCAAAAATTTAAAGTATTTACACCCAAATACACCATTACTTGATAAATCTAAATATGTCCAGGAGACATAAAATAATTACGCTCGGTGTCCCCTTTCCTTACATTGAGGCTAAGAATTATGGCTGTGATATTGCTTTATTTTTTCAATTCATTTGACTTTCCCATTTAATACAATATAATTAACAATATAATTAGTTATTAAAAGTTTCCACATGATGCCATATATTTTAGGAACCATTTATTGCACACTCCATATAATTCCACCGGGAGGTGGAGAGACCCACCTTACACCACACCAATATGTTTATCCCATGATTTATTATTTGAGTATTGCATAGATTTGTGATGAAATACATATAACTTTTTTAATATATCAAAATTAATTGAAAATGATTTTGAATAACGTCTACCTCATATAATAATATTTTTCAACATAACTAGACTTGCTATCTCACTTAAAATATCAATAAATTGTTAATCTTATAAAATAAATACATATGTAAAATATCATAACTAAATAATTTCTTTTTAGTATTTAAGACATTTTATAAAGACAATTTTTTTATTTATATCAAATTCTAATTTTAATTAAATATCTTTCAACACGCACGATATTAATCAAATCTCAAAATTAGGCTCGTACGCTTTCGATACGAGATGAAGGACAACCTCAAACACCCGAATTTTTAAATGTGGCTTCCAATTTATGTTCTTTTCTATTTTCTTATACATATTTTTGTGCTTCTCTTTTCTTTTTGGGTTACTTATGTTTATTTTACTTAAATATAAAATATCTATTGTACATAATTATTTTTTGACTAACAAAAATAAAAATAAAAATAGACTATAAGAAAAATAAATCACAACAATAAATAATTAAGAATGGATGATGTGTGTCTCATTAAAGAACTGTGACAACTCTTTATGATATTATCACGACATATCCATATACTATGACGATATCATTGAGGACTGAACTAGACCTTAACGATAATATGACTATATATGGATATACCATGATGATATCATGGAGAATGGGAAAGTGTCTTATCGACGGACAGAATTAATCCCCCATAATACCATGTCGTATATAGATAATATTATGTGATAGTATATGGAGTATTGTCTCATTTAAGGATTAAATAGTCATTTAAGATAACATGATAATAAATAGATATGTTGTGATGGTATACAAAAGGGTGTCCTGTTGAAGGACTCAAGCATTCCACCATGATACTATCACAGTGTATCGAAATACTATGATAGTATCAAGGAGGATTGGGGAGTGTCTCATTGAAGGATGATAACATGTCAATATATAGATATACTATGATGGTATCATAGAGGTCTCACTGAAGGATTAAAGTAGACATTAATGATACCATGGCAGTATATAAATATATTATGATGTTATTATTACAAATTAAAGCAAAACCCATGATAATGTGATGGTATCATTAAGGTCACATTAAAGGGTTGAAGCAGACATCAATGATACCATAACAGTATACAAATATACTATCATGGTATCATTATGAACTGAAGCAAACTTCAATAATACAATATGAGTATATATGTATATATACATATATCTGCTGTGATGATATTACAGAGGTCTGACTGAAGGATAGAAGAAGACAACAATAATACTATGACAGTATATAGATATACTATGATGGTATCATAGAGGTGATGAAACATAAGGGGGTTACACCACACTATAAGAGACCAGGTCCCATAGAGTCAGACACAGGAAATAAAATAGTAAAGCACTGAGAAACTAAAACCTTGTAGGAAAGTAGAGAACACAATGATTTAACATGGAAACCTCCTTGCTCAAGGGGGTAAAAACTACGGCTTTCCCTCACAAGCACTCAACAGTCCACTATATTCAAACTGTTGATTACAGACACGATTTGAATCTAACTCTACGTTCAACTAGTTTGTAACAACTCTATTACAAACCTACCTTGACAACTCTGCCAAGAACTCACCTTGATATTGATTTAATTCTAACCAACGTCAAACTCAGGTAATTCCACCTAAGCACTCTCAGGAACACAAGAAAAGCATTACTTTCATAACATGAGTAATTCAATTATATACCATGACTTGAATCAAGAACACTCACTCTTTCAACACATACAAAATTAAGAACTTGAGCAATGTTGCAAAGTTGAGTTTTGCCTATTTCCCACTTCTATATTCTGATTTTGCAAAAACTCACTAATTGAGAAGCATTCTTTTATATTTATAGTGGAATAATGATCTTGGTAGTGATCTGATTGGGCCAGGTATCCTGATTGGTACATTTCTCACCTGCCCAGTTTGTTACACTAGATGACAAAACTATGCTGGCTATGTGACAACTGTATATTTCCATGAAGACCCAGGGACCTGGTCCCTGGTTTCAGTTAATCATAATCAAAACAAGATATAGAAATTTCCCCCCTTTTGATGATTACAATCTATATATCTTGACCATAGTACTTGGTGCATCAAATTATTCACCTTACTCGCCCATAGATTACAAGTACTGTCAGTGAATGTTCCCCCTATCACCATGCACATCGCTTCCCCCTGTCAATATATTATGCAACTTAGGGACTTGGTCCCTTGTTATCAATTGACGTCAAAATTCATTTACTCTATTTTAATGTTTCCCCTGTCAATATAACTACACTCATCAACCTTTATTCATTCTTCCCTCTGTCACTATGCCATCATACTTTACCAACATTAAATACATTATGCACCTTGTACCTATTTCTTAATACATCATTATGCAACACACACCTAGTTCCTACTACATAAATTTAGTATCCCTCCTTTGGTATCATTGAAAAGTGATAATAGTAAACTAAGAGTAAAATAAGCACACGTTAGTTAAATCATGGCCACTGGGGCAACACTAACATAAAGAACAACGTTAAAATAAAGAAGAGAGACGTGATGGACACAATCAAAGGATTCATTCATAAGAGATTGGTTAAGTACCATTACATTGTACCAATAAAAATATAAAACATCTAACTTCAAATAGCCACACAGGGAACAATGATAGAAAGCAGATACACAGAAGACTAAAGAGTAAGAGAGATGGGGATTAGGTAGGAGGAGTTTTAGGGGAGAAAGTTTGAAGAATCATCTCCAATCTTGCACTTGCAGCAGTATGAGAATCCAACAACTTTTTAGTTAGGTCTTTCACTTCAGCATTCAAACTCTGGACCTCTGCAGTAAGCGCTAAAACTTTTTTCTTCAAATCTATATTTTATGCACTCGGTGCTTCATTAGCACCTGGACCTTCTGATGATAGTTGATAAACTTTAAATTTTAGAGTAAGGATTTTAGCATCTTTACCAGCCATAGAAACTCTCATTTACTCTAATTCCATACTCAACTTCTTTTGAACTGCTAACAATTCTGATACATGGGACATGGTCCAAGTTTTTCCTTCAACATACTCATTTTCCACCAAGGTAGTTAGAGTGAACATTTGCTTTCCAGTTCCCGGAGTTCCCTTTGCATATACTACCCTAAAGTAATTAAACACCTTATTCAAAAAGTATCCATAAGGCATACCATGCCTTTTATCATTTTTTATGGATTACTTTATGCATATGCTGAATCATTAGGGCTGACAAATTTACCAGCTCAAACTTTCTTAGACACTCCATTATATACAGGTCTACACTAGAAGCAATCGTTCTTTTCTCAGATCTTGGAAACATTACCTTGTTGACAAACTCAAACACTAATTGAATTCTCCCTTGAGAAACTTCTTTCTTACTTTAGCCACAGAAGTTCCTCCTACCTTTGAGGTATAAATTATAAATCAGTTAAGGGTTGTTGCATTGAAATAGTCCTTACACCCAAAATAGGAACATCTAGAATCTTTCCAAGAGTTTCTTCATCCAACTTAATTTTCTTTCCTTGCACCAGCGCAATCAGGCTTTATCCATCTTCAAAAAATTTGACAATATAGAAAAACTATCTTACTTCATCTTCATATACAGAGGGAACTGGTCCCTCTACAAGATGCAACCACCCTTGATATTGTACATACTCTACAAGCTCAACTATTCTAGGGTTTTCAAGAATCCTGGGGTCAAATACTCTTCGAGTTAATACTTTTTGAGACTTCAACATTTCATTTCTCTCTTCTCTGAATACAAACTTTTCTTCTTCATCTTTCCCTTTTATTTTAAAACCATTGCTTGGTTCCTCTTCTGCGGTTTTTCTCTTCTTGGGACTAAGTCCCTTAGAAACTCTCCTTTTTCTTTTAACTACAATGTGTTTTTCTTTTATCCCAGCAGAGCTTCCAAAATTTAAAGTAAAGGACTTGGTTCTTTATTTTCCGTCTCCAACTTTCATAACTTCCACATTTTTATCCTCTACAATGCTATTTTTCTTAAGTCTCCTTAACCCTTCTCTTCCTTTACTAAAAAAACTTTCAATCCATGGATGCAAATTGATTCTTTGCACCAAAGCCAGCTAGAAGGAGTTAAGGAATAATTTGCTGCGACGACACTTGACCAATATATCCTTATGAATCCAATTAAACACTTTATCACTCTATAGTTGCCAAAAAACCTTTTATAAGAATAGAAAAATAATGGTTATACCCATATCCATTTTTGTGCCATTCGTATTGCATTGTCTCATCATGGAAGAAATGGCTAACCAATAAAGGCATGCCTTTATTTCCTTGATACGATATTCGAAAAATACCTACATGCGAATTTGGGTACTATACGTGTTATCCTGGATGCTAGGACAATCATTGTTACTTTATTGCCAAACTTTACCATGTCTCTTTTTGATCCATGCTTAACAGAGGCACTAAAAATCCAAGTCCAAATCTTGGAAACCCCACATGCTAACCTATGTCCAACGATACACTACCAATTAGCCTAGCAAGTTCAAAACCATAAAGATACCCTATCTATGCCAGGTGACCAAACCTCCATGTCCATAGTTATAAATACCACCCAAAGAACCACCCTTGGTGTACAATTCTCAAGGTAAGTGTCTAGGGAGGAATTGCTTGCAGTCCTTCCAGATTCATGGGTTAATAGTTATAAGATGTTGAGATTCTATTCTCAATATCTCCAATCTTTTGACCCCATGTTAGATACTAAACCTCATCACATATTTCTGCCCGTCCACATGCTCATCCCTACTGATGCATATTCAGGGGAATATGATACAGACCCAACACATGTCTCACACTTACTTGAAAAATCCATAAGATAAAATGATTGGGTATAATAGTTCAATCGTGAGGGATGCAGCATATACTGGTTCAAGTGTCCTTTCATGGGACATTGTCCATAGGAATGCGACGAGGCCTAGCCGAATGAAGATGAGGAAGTGTGGGATGCATATCAGGATATGAGGCATGCCAAACTTATAGAGGTACTTAGTGAAAGGAAATAGGTTATCCAGTTTGTAACATGTCCACAAAGAACCTCAATACTATCCTTTATTGACCAATAAAGAAGAGAAATAATCTCTCTCAAAGAACAGATTACCCTGTTGAGATACGACACTAACAATCCACAAAATATCCATGCATATGTCATAATTCCCACATCACCACATGATCTACACCAATCCTTTTCTAAGTCCCTACCTCATTCATCTATATCTGACTTACTCAGTCCAACTCAAGAGGATGAGCAAAGAGTTGATCTTCCTAGATTCTCAGGGAAAAGGAATGAATCCATGGTGGACTACAGGTAATTTGAAAGGGCACCAGAATAAGTCAAAAAGATGAAAGTCCCATGTGATGCTAATATAATGAACTCAGTTCCTACCACCCCATTACTCGATGACACCTTCTCAGAGCTGGATTCTATAGTCGCAAATAGTGAACTAGAAATCCAAGATGAAGTGCCACCAGATGAAGACTGGGATTCCATTAAGCATGTTCTTCTGAATTACGACCACGCATGTCTAGGAATCTTTTGGTCTAATGATCCTCCTATGCTAGAACAGAACAGGCTATCCCAGAGTTTGATACAACAGAAATAAGGAATCATACTCCTCAATAATTTTATGCTGAGGAATATATGAATTCCCCTAATTCCCTTGATAATAGTGACTTAAAGAGAGAAGAATAACAATGACATACTTAGTCAGTTGATTTAGCAAACATGATGATCTTAAGCTGTGATTCAGATCCTGTTCTTCGTACAGAAGCTAACAAAACTACTGACATAACTACCACCAATCATGTTGATCTAGATTCTAAGCTAGATGGGTCTTCCCAACTCTTAAATCACCAAGAAAGGCACAAGAGGTACATGAAGTACTGGCAAGCTAAGAAACATAAGCCACTAGATAAAGAATCCACAGAAGGTAAACCCATGAATATAAATTCAGGCAAGAACAAGTGCTTTATCTTCCATAACAAAGAAAACTTTTCAAAAGTATGTCCTAAGTCCAGAAAAGCAAAAAAAGAGGCTCAATCTTCTAAAGAAACAATGGATGCTCAGTTACCAATCAAAGAGAAGGTTCTTCACTCTAATCCAAATATCATTTCTCATTCTGTCTGTAACACAAAAATAGGAATGCCTGAGGACATTCCATGTCTCTTCATCGATGGCCAACCCAACCCCTTATTATCAATGACTACTTGAAGAAGATATCATCACCCATCAGTGAAGGTGAATTGAATCAATTGACAAAACTAATGACGGATATCAACATACTTATGGAAGGAATCAAAATGATCTCTAAGATGGAAACACCTTATGTCAAACTCAAGATATATCCATCTAGATGGGACAAACCCCTTCAGGTCATAACCTTCATAGACACTGGCACAACAACCTTACTACTGAATCCTGACATCATCTCTGACAATTAATGGGTTCCTTACTTTAGGACCTTTGGACCAACATCAAAATAAGAAGTCCTCATAACTAAGGTGATCATGAGTTAGCCTCTCATGATAGAATTCTTCCTAGGAGTACTCTACAGAAAAAACTCCTTGGTTCCAATATCAAAGGAAAGGATTTGATCAGTGTATTCGACATCTATGGGCAGCTTAAGAAAAACTTCCTTACTTTGATTGAAGGTATAACTTAATGGGCCAATTTAGGCAATATTTCACTATACCAAGGCTATTCTAGATTGTTGATGAAGAACTAGTAAAGAAGATAGAAAATCGGTTGATAAAAGAATCTTTTACGAAATCCCACCAAGAGTTTCTTAAGAAAAATAGAAATCCCTTATGGCTTAACAAAGAGTTCTTCATCAGACTTCCATTTAGAAAGAGTAAAAAGATTAATCCCATGAAGGCAAGTCATTCTGGTATTGTTCCAAACATCTTCAGCTTGTAAAAAAGGAGTGTACAGAACTTCTGAAGTTTAGGATTATTGAGACATTAGATTCCCAATGGGCTTGTGAAACATTCAATGTTAACAAGGATGCAGAACAGACAAGGGTAAAACTCTATCTAGTCATAAATTACAAACCCCTAAATCCCTTTCTTCTAGATGAAAAATTCCCTATTCTAAACAAACTCACCTTGTTCTCATACCTAGCAAAAGCCACTCACTAATTCCAAATTTAATCTCAAATCTAAATTCTGGTAGCTAGGAATACACCTAGAATATAGAGCCAAAATGACTTTTTGCATAGTGGAAGGTTATGTCGTTCAGACTTAAACCTACTCCTTCACTCTTCTAAACGGCTATGATTAAGATATTCCATCCCATCCTCCAATATCATTGGTCTACATCAATGACATACTACTTTTAAGCAATACTCTAGAAGAACACCTTGACCTCCTTCGTCAATTACATGACCTATTAAAGCAACATAGAGTTATGCTCAAGGAAAAAAAGATGACCCTCTTACGAGATAAAATTGACTTTTTTAGAATGCACTTTTCCCATGGGTCTTACGCTCCAGGACAACACATATGCCAAGAATTGCTTAAGTTTTTAGATACTAACTTTTCAGTTAAGCAGTTCCAATAATTTCTTGATTTGATTAATTATACAAGAGACTTTATTCCTTCTATCTATACCTATATCTCTCCACTCATGAAAATGCTAAAAAAGTGCTCCAGCCTGGGGAAAAGAATAGGATGATGTGGTCCAGAAAATAAAAGGAATATCTAGCAATGTCAAGACACTACATATCCTATCGGACAGATAAATAATATTACAGAACAATGCCAACAACAATTATTGGAGTGCAGTTCTCCTGGAAGAAAATGACAACCAATAAAAAATATACCGATATACAAGTAGAAAGTTCAAAGAAGCAGAATAGAACCATCATTCCACCTTCAAAGAAACTCTTGTTGTGAAGAATGTAATTTCTTTTTTATTCACACTAAATTTCAGATTGAAATGGATATATGGGGTTTTCCCAAAATGGTCTAGCTAAATCAAAAGATCATCCCAAATCCGCAGATTCTCCAGTGGTCTCAATGATATTCTCCCTATAAATTCTGGGTGAAGAATATTAAGGGAAAGGAGAACATCATGGAAAACTTTCTGTTAAGGCTAGAGATGTCTAAGTCCTTTCTATGTGTATGAAATCATATTGGCTTTGTTGCACTATAACTTTCCGATTTGATTCTTATCTTTGAAAAAACATGCAGATTTAAGGTCTATATTAGTACACCTTTTGTTTTATAAATGCTTGAGGGAAATAGGCTAGGGAGAGCCTCCGTAATACCCGTTTATGTCATATACAAAACAATTTTATACTAATAAGATTAATGATTTCATATATTCTAAGAATGGAAAAGTCAATCCATCCCAGTAAGGCTTGCAAAGTCTTTGTTACTAAAACAAACCATCCATCCATGGATGCGTAGCTCAGTCATAAGAAATCTATTATGTGGTGATTAAAAGCTTTGATTTTGTGTGGCATACCGCCTATATAGACGTGAATTTGCCTATCATGTTAGAAAGGTTAGTCTCTATGTCTGTGGTGTCAATAGAAGCTGTGTGTTGCATAGTATGCCTCCTTCATGGTCATGAAATTGCCTATCATGTTGGAAAGTTTAGAGCTCTATTGCTAACCCCTAGTTTCTATTACCGGTAGTTGTTTGTGCCCCACTGCCCCCTGTCTATGTAGAGGTAATTCCTCATCATCCACTTCATCCTCCTCATCCACTTTATCCTCCTCATTGGGAGGTTGCACAAATTCTTCTTTCTTTGAGACATCATCTTTTTCACTTATTACCTATTCTTCCACACCAGAGGATCACTTGCAAGTAGAAGTAAGTTTTTAGCTACCTAATTCTCACTGTTGGAAAGACTAGATCTTTTTACAGGTTTCTTCATTGCATAGTTGAGGAAAAATGAAGTTTGAATCTGAGAGAGTAGGGGAACCAGGTACTTCAAGTGATTTAAATTCTTTTGAAGATTTTGTTTTTTTAAGGATGGAGGAATTTCAGCTTGAGAGACTTTATGCTTAATGGGTAAACCAAATACCAGATTTAGATCTATCACCATCGTAGACTTAACAAAGGTTTCCATGACATTTGGGGTTTTAGAATTTCAAGGAAAGGTGTGGTGGGTAAAACACTTTCTGATTCTTGAGGAAGATTAGAAGAAGACTCTTCTACTATTTTGGATATAGAAAAATCAACAGTTTTAATTTTAGGAGTTTCAGATGGAGTAGATAATGTTTGATAATTTTTTGATTCTTAAGTGGGCTTGAAGGAGTAGAACTTTCATCCATTTAAAAGCTTTTTGTGAGAGAGTGAATGGGAGAGGCTTGATTCTGGGAGAATGAGTGAATTTAGGAAGAAGACGAGCTAATTTGAAAGACAATAAATTAAGAGAGATTTAATTTTTGTATTTAAGGAAAGTGATTGTTGTCACTTAGATATATTTTAAATGAAATGACTTGTCTAGTACTAATTGGTGCGACTCTTCATCTCACTGGGGAATTGATAACTTTTACTTAGAGAAGGCAAGACACATGGGTTTTTAGATAGAGATTTACAATTTTTGAAGTACTCAGTTTTTGCAATAACCTAAGAGATGGGACCTTAAATTTGTGTAAGTTACATTTGTCTTCTTCCAAAGTTGTTCCCATAGGTGTGTACCTATAAAGGTATGGTATGGAGTTAAACCAATATACACCTACTTTCCCGAGGATACTTGTCTCCTAATCATAGCCTATTTTAGGGATAAAAACTGATTCATCAAGTAGGTCAGGTTAATTTTATTAATTTTAGTATCTACTTGTTCGTTTCAGTATACCACTTTATTCCAAAAATTGCTCTATCAATAGGTTTGGGGACCAGGTGCCAGACTTTACTCTTTTCAAATTACTGAAGCTCCCCCTATATTTCATTGATCCAGTCAGTATCTTTTAGAGCTTCTTTTATATTTTTAGGCTCAATTTGGGATAGGAATGTTGAGAATGTCATGAAATTTTTGGTTTGAGCACTTATTAGGATTCCAGTATCCAGAGGTGAAGTTAGATTGTCAAGGGGGTGAGAAGATTTGTGCCTCAAGTTTGACCTTCTGAGATGAGTTTCACTGGGATCAGGTCGCTGAATTTTTTGACTACAGCTTTCTTATAGTTCTTTTACTGGAGCTGGGGTCTTTAATTGAGATCCCAGGTCACCATCACCTTTATCATTCTCATCTGCATCATCTTGATCATCATTCTGCAACTATATCATTCCTTTGAATAGGAATGAGTTATTCAAATTCTGAATCTTCATCATCACATGGATTCACTATCTTTCTTGACTCATCAAGGGCTATATACATATTCTCTTCAACACACAGAGTTCTTTTCATTGAAAATTTTGTATGATTTACTTATTGATGAGTAACCCACTGTTAATCAGCATAGTCATGATAATCTCTATGAGGGTCCTTCTTCTTTCTTTCAACAACTCCATGTTGTTGAGGAGTCCCTGGGGAATAAAAGTTATGACTAATTCTATTTTCACACTGAATCCTTCAACTTGTGAGTTCTCAGATTCAGTTCCATGTCAGCTCTGAATTTAACAATCTTCTAATTTAGCTTTATTTGAACTTGCTTGGCAAAAGTAACCAGAACTTTATAGGTTTCATCCTTTGTTGTCAAGAAAATTGTCCAGGTGAACCTTGAGTAGTAATTCACAATTAAAAACACATACTTCTTACCTCCACAATTTTAGACTTTAATAGGTACACATAGATCCGTATGTAGCATCTCAAGGGTTCTAGAAGTTCTCACTTGCTTCTTCAACTTAAAGGAAGACCTAGTTTGTTTGCCCTTAACACATGCATTACAAACCTTATTGTCTGGAAATTTCAGCTTTGGCATGCCACTAACCAGGTTCAAAATAATATTTAAAGCAAGAGTAATCATAATTAAAACAAGGGAAAAACTTGTTAACAATAAGCATTCAAAACCCACAACCCTTGTTTTCAAAAATAAAATAATTCCATTTGAAAAACACTTTAATACGTATGATTTTTAACAAATTAACAATGAGGAAAGATTCACATGCCTAAAATAGTAAGACGTACGGAGGGAAATTACCCTTGAAAGCCCCAATTGACCAATCTCTTGAAAACCCTAAGTATTCTTGACCTTGAGGAATTTGAGAGAGTTGAGAAGTTACTTTGATGTATTTTTGAGTGCTAATGACACCCTAATAAGGTTATAAGACATGGTTTTCAAGTTGGGTAAGAGGGAAAATGTCTAGAATAACCTTAACTTAAAAGTTGAAAATGTGCCGTTTTTGACTATGGGTCAACCCTTGAACCATAGCCACTCCTTACGACTCGTAACCATGAGTTATAACCAACGTAGTACCACCAAGTCACCCTACACTGTTAACCTTACAACTCAATGGCACCACTTGTAATGGGACCCTATGACTCATAGGGTCCAGTCAAAGTCGACACAGAACCCAAGATGGGATTTACACTGGCCTCCTTACGATTACACCTAACGACTCGTAACGTATCCTTATGGATTGTAGTGAGCCACTTGTACTCAGAGAAGAATGAAGCCACAAACATACTAATTTTGTTACAACTCATCCTAACGACTCGTCGAAATACTCTGTGACTCATAGGGTGAGTCATTACAATGGCAGCAAGCTAAAAGCTCTAGAAATTTCCAAAGGAAAAAAATTCGGCTCCCCCACTTGAATCATTCATCCTCAAATGATGGGACAAAGCATTTATTATAACAAATTGGCTCCATATAACTCTACTCTTACCTTTAACAAAGACAGAAACAAAGATGCTAAGGAAATCACCTTTTCCTTTAAAAAGGATAGAAAATAATGATTTTAAGGAAATATATCAAGCATGATTATACAGAATGGGAACAAGAACAGATATTTGGACATCATGTCCTCTTCGATATCCCAATTAGGCTCTTCAACCTTTTGGTTCCTCCATAGAACCTTTATGAAATCTATGTCCTTTGTTCGAAGTCGACGAACTTGTCGATCCAAAATTTCAATTAGGACTTCCTCATAAGATATGTAATTTGAGATACCCACCACCTTAAAAGGAACAACCATCGATGGATAATCCACACACTTACTTAATATCAAATCATGAAACACCTCATGAGTGGAGATCAAACTAGGTGGAAACTCCAACTAATATGCAACAAAACCAACCCTCTTCAAGACCAAGTACGGGCCGACATATCGGGGACTGAGCTTTCTCTTCTTCCAAAACTGCATTACTCCCTTCATGGGATACACCTTTGAGAATATGCAATCGCTAATCTCAAACTCTAACTCTTTATGCCTCACATTTGTATAGGACTTTTGGCAACTTTGGGAAGTCTTAAGTCTATCCCGAATTACCTTCACCTTCTCCATGTCTTGGTGAATCAAATTAGGGCTAGACATCTCTGCCTCACCAACCTCGAACCACCCAATAGGAGATCTACACCTTCTACTATACAACACCTTAAATGGAGCTATCCCAATACTAGAGTGGTAGATATTATAATACGCAAACTCTATAAGAGGCAAATGATCAACCCAACTACCACCATAATCAATCACGAAAAATCAAAGCATATCTTCTAATATCTAAATAGTTCTTTCTACTTTCCCATCTGACCGCGGCTAGAAAGCAGCTCTCACCCTAGTTCCCAGACCTCTCTGAAATGAACCCTAAAAGTGTGATGAGAACTGAATACCATGATCTGACATGATAGAAACAGTCACCCCATGCAAATTGATAATCTCTTAGAGGAACAACAATGCATAATCCTATGCCGAATAATTAGTCTTCACTGGCAAGAAGTTAGCATACTTAGTCATCCTATCCATGATGACCAAAATCGAATCAAACTGATTTCGAGACCGAGGAATGCCGGTAACTAAATTTATATTAATCACTTCCTACTTCTATACAGGCAACTTAATTTCTTGATACAACCCTCTGGGCTGTAAATGCTTGACCTTCAATTGTTTACACACCATGCATTTAGCCAAAACTGGCCGCATCTCGCTTTATATTGTTCCACCAATAAATCTCCTTAAGATCATGATGCATATTCATTGAACTAGGATGAATGGCATAACATGAATCATGAGCCTTAACCAAGATCCTCTCTCGCAACATATCTACATTGAGAATACATAATTAACCTAGGTACCTCAAGACACCATTGCGACCAATCTCAAAGCTACAACCTTTTGTTGTCCCACATTTTCCTTAATCTTCTTTAAGATAGGATCTAATACCTGCTTCTCCTTTTTTTAAGTACCAAGAAATAACTGCTCCACCTTTTGTACAAACACATCCAATCCTCAGAGTCTAAGAGATAAACTTCAAGGTTAGCCAAACAGTGAATATATTTTACCAAATCCCATTTATCCTCATCCACATGAGCTAGAATCTCTATGGATAGCCTACTAAGAGCATCGACAACCTTATTAGCTTTACCTGGGTGGTAGTGGAGACTCATGTCATAGTCCTTAGCAACTCAAACTACCTCATCTGCTTAAGATTCAACTCCTTCTTGCTGAACATATATTGCAGGCTCTTATGATCAGAAAAGATATCTATATGGACTCCATACAAATAGTGAAGCCAAATCTTTAATATGAATAGTACAACCAATAAATCCAAGTCATGAGTCAGGTAATTCCTCTCATAAACTTTCAACTACCTGGAAGCATAGGTCACCACCCTACCATGCTACATCAGCACACACCCAAGTCCCACATGGTACGCATCACAATAAACCAAAAATCCACCATTACCCTCGGGCATAGTCAAAACTAAAGCTGAAGTCAACTTATCTTTTAGCTTCTCAAAACTACCCTCAAGAGCATCAGACCATAAGAACTTCACCTTCTTCTAGGTTAACTTAGTTAGTGTGGAAGCTATAGTTGAGAAACTCTCAAAAAACCTCCTATAATAATCGGATAAACCCAAGAAGTTCTAAATATCAGTTGGAGTCGTGGGCCTAAGCCACTTCTTAAACACTGTAACTTTCTGTGAATCCACCATGATCCTTTCACTAGAAATAACATAACCCTGAAAAGTAAAAACTTTTAACCAGAACAAAACTTTTAACCAGAACTCATACTTCAAAAACTTAACATACAATTGTTGATCTTTCAAGGTCTGTAAAACAAAGTAGAGATGGTCAATGTAATCTACCTCACTCCTAAAATACACTAGAATTTTATCAATGAACACAAACAAATCTAAGAACTGATGGAACACCCAATTTATGAGATCCATAAATGTTGCCGGGGCATTTGTCAAATGAAAAGACATGACTATGAACTCATAGCGACCATACTGGGTTCAAAAGTCAATCTTAGGGATATTCACCTCCCTAATATTTAGCTAATGATAACCCGACCTAAGATCAATTTTAGAGAAATAACTAACAACCTAAAGCTGATCAAACAAATCATTAATTCAAGAAAGAAGATACTTATTCTTCACTGTAACCTTATTCAATTGACAATAATTAACGCACATCCAAAGGGATCCATCCTTCTTATGCTTGAACAAACTAGAAGCACCCCACGGAGACATGCTAGGATAGATAAAACCATTGTCAAGAAGGTCTTTTAACTGATTCTTAAGATCTTTCAACTCAACTGGAGACCTTTTATAAGGAGGGATAGATATATGATGAGTGTCTAAAACAAGGTCAATCCCAAAATCAATCTCCCTATCAAGAGGAATATAAGGAAGATCGTCAGAAAAACCTCAGGGAATTTATTAACCACAAGAACAGATTGTAAGAAAGGGCCCTTCGAGTTAAAATCTTTAACTTAAACTAAATGATAAAGACATCCATCGGAAATCAACTTTTAGGCTCTAAGATATGATATGAATCTTTCCTTAGGAACTAGAGAACCCTCTTCCTACTCAATGATTGACTTATTATGGAATTTAAACATAGCCTTATAGGTTCAACAATCTAAGAAGGCATAGAATGAGTGTAACCAGTCCATATGCAATATGACATTAATATCAACCATGTTTAACTCTATCAATTTACCAAAATTTCTCTTCAACCAACAGATACCATATAACCCCTGTAGCCTCTTCTAGTAACCACATAGTCACCTATCGTGCTAGAAATATAAAAATGATCAGGGATACACTCAGAGCCAAAACCAAAATATACAACCACAAATAGGGTCACATAAGAAAGAGTATACCCCAGAATAAGCAAGCAATACACATCATAATAAAGGAGCTATAACATACCAGTGACAACATCGGCAGATGCCTCAGAGTTTTGGCAGGTAGCAAGAACATACATGCCATTTTGACCAGTGCTAATACTAGAAGAAGAAGTAGCACCCTTTGGTGCAGAAGCTGATGAAGTTGCAATAAGAATCTTATTTGCCCCTAAAGTAACCTTAGAAGGAAAATATCTCTGTAAGTGACTATTTTGACCTTATTTAGAATACCGATTCCTCCCCTCTTTAGGAAAGCCATGGTGTGCCTACCCGTAGAATCTATAAAGAGGATATGATGAAGCTGTTGAGCCCTACCTACCTGAATTGGGAACCTTATGCCCTAAACCCACTATTATGCTAAGAACTATGATCACTCGATGGATTCCGATAAAGAGCACTAGCCATAGAGTAGGAACTAGAACTCCTCTACTTTTTATAGACCACTTTCCACCATCTTTACCACTCTGCTACTGACCTCCAACCTGATAAGAAAATCTAAACTTCTTAATCTGCCTTCTATTTATATCTGCCTACTTTTGCTTCTCTTCCTTAATCTATTGTATATACACAACCAATCTAGAGATGTCCATATCTTTGTTTAACAAGGTAGCCTTACTCTCTAGAATTAAATCATAGGACAACCCAGAAACAAATTTCCTTATTCTATCCTTTATGCTAACCACTAACTTAGGGGCATATCGGGACAACTAATGGAGTTTTAAGGCATACTTCTTGATTGTCATCCTGCCTTGCTTCAGAGTAACAAACTCTTCTACCTTTGCCTTCCTCAACTCCTGAGGAAAGAAATGGTCCAGAAAAGTACTAGAGAAATCATCGCTCAGTGTGGATTCAACATTGTCTCCCCTATACTATTCCCATTCCTTACACCATTGGTATGATACATCCTTCAGTTGATAGGCAATAAATTCCGCACCCTTAATATTTGAAGAATGCATACCCTAAAAGATTTTATCTATCTCATCTATAAAACCTTGAGGATCCTCCTCAACTATAACACTAGTAAAAGTTGTAGGACTTAACCTTATAAACTAGCCAACCCTTATGGCCTTAGAAGTTGGAGTAACAAAAGCTATGCTCAGATTAAGAAGCTACCAATTAAGCTAACATATAAACAGACTGATAAAATTTTGCATTTGACGTGTCAGCTTGAGGATCTCAAGGAGGACTAGAGGGTCCCAGTGGAACTCTAAAAGGAAAATCAAGAACTGGGCCTTAAACAGGGTCTGTACCCCATAAACAGGGTGTGTCACATCAGCATTGTCCTCAGTAGGACAGAGGAGTTTCCAAGAGCTTTAGATTGTTTAAGGGGCATGATTTGCAAAGCAAACAAATGGGAATTAGAGGATATTTTAAGAACTTAGACTCTATAGCCCAAAGAATATATCATAAGAAAGGGAAACATTCCTAAATGCCTCATAGCTTCTCCTTTATAAGTGTGGCGTGCTATGATAATGCTCAACTTACACGTCAATTTAAGTGCAAGGCGGTCGTTGTCAATATATTTATCCAACTTTGGAGTCAGGGTCAAATCCACGAGGAGCAATATGAGTGGTAATCAGGCTAATACAAAATAATAGATACAAGTTAAATTCAAACCAATAGTAAAAAAAGATAAAAATGGAAGAGATAGGAGTCTACACTAATGTTTTTTTTTGGGTTTTTTATTATAAATTCGGGACTACAAATAATTAGAGTATTATCAATTAGGCACGAATCTTGGGATTATGAATTACTAAGAGGAGTGACATGTGGATGCTAATAGTTAACTTCATTTTAGTATATCAAGTATGGGTAGGTTCAGTTATAGATTTTGATAATAGTCTTTCAACAAAACACCAAATTTTCATCCATTGATTCTTTCAAATAACTAATGGGTGTGTTCAATAATTGGTAACCAAACATCAATTTAGGCATCCCTATTTCTAGGACAATACCAATGGTATAGTGTACTTCGCAACTACCCTTATGTCTAAGATAGTGATACATTAACAAACTACACACATAATTATCTACCATTTCTTTGGTCTCCTCATCCCTCTTTGAAGGATGATGTGGATTCCTAATATTCACCCAAAACCCTTTTTCGAAGATAGCCTTAAACTTTCTAGAGTTTGGAGCTTTTACCCATCAAACCCTTATGTATATTTGAGGCTTTCCCTCACAAATCCCAATAAAATTGGTCAAGCAATGATAAAACCCATCAACATAAACTACCAAATAGAAGCTAATAATACCAAACCATAAATACTTAAATCCCTATTCACACATAGCCCAAGAGGGAGATCTAGCTACACGTAAGATAAATAAGCAAAGATATACCCATAATCTCCATTAAATTAGTTTATTGAAGCTTAAGTGAATGTTACTTAAAACTTTGAACTCCTACAAATCTCCAATGGAAGTGAGCTATTCCTCTACTTAGAAGGTCTGTAATGTATTCTTCATCCAAAATTTATACAATATTTTCCTCTCCAAGAATGGAGTCTATGAACTCAAGAACAGAACCTACTTATTTTAGCGAATATGGAACATGATCAATAATTCTAGGGTTTAAGTTTTTTTTATCAAAATTGGGATCAACCACGTGCATTTCCAGTTTTGTCATTGGGTTAAAATCTTTCACTAAGCCGTGATCACACCAGCTTGACCACGACCATTGTTTGTTCACGGGACTGTGGTTGATTGAACGTACTTGAATGCTGGGATCGCGGTCATAAGAACACGATCCTGGTAACTGAGGCCATTTTCCTCTAGGTCTTCAGCTGCACTTCTCTTGCTTTCTTTTAATTATTTTAAGCTCTAATCCACATCTTTATATCTCATCAACTCTATACCTACAAAGTGTGGATATTAGGGCATTTAATCATAATTATGTCTTATTTATTCATTCAAAACAAGGTAATGTGCATGAATGTTTAGTGTGAATGAGTGGTAAAATTGCCGCTTATCACGCTACACACCCATAAATGAGACTATACTTGACATACATTTTTGGAAACCCAATTGACCATGAGCCTGGCTCTGATACTACCTAACATAACCTAAACTAGGGCCTAGTTATGACAAAAATCTCAAGTCCAAGAAGGACCAAAGACCACCACTCAATACCCAAATCATATACCACCTTACATCTATGTCGAATGAATTCCTAACATATAAAAAGATAAGAGAAATTAAAATTAAATATGTTATGATATGGGTATAACCACACCAACCAACAACCAAAACCATCCCAAGTCCACAGTAGTCCGACAAAGCCTCTACCAAACTGAATACTAATATAGTATTGGGACATGCCCCCGACTATAGCCAAAAATACTATCCAATAGTCTATAACTCAAAAGAAAAACATAATCATAAAATGCAGCCTTCCAAAGCATATAAGCTCGCTACTTCAAGTCGACTCTCAATCAATACACAATAACTGAGCAGGAGAAGTAGAACTATGGTGATACGCCCAAGAACACATACAAGTGTACGTGGTCTACCAAGTAATATAGTAGCCTTCAATAAAGTCGAATATCAATCTCATAGGGACTTTTTTCAATGACTATTCAGTTCTAGTTCACAATTTAGATTAATTGATACAAGCATAAACAAAAGAGGGTTTTTAATATTTTTAAACTAAGGTAAACTAATCAATGTGTAAAACAAAGGTCTTGAAATAATCAATAGGAGAAAGCCCTAAGTTAAAGCAATTTGAACAATTATACCACATTATTGAACTTCATTCGTTAAGTGACTTATTTTGGTTGTTGATTTGTAGGGTTAATTGCATGATCATGGTATCCTGACCTCTAATCGTTTACCTAACTTGGACATTACAACCATATCATTGATAGATGATATAAAAATACAATTAAGTTTTTACCTTTATCATCCTACATGTGAATTAAGTAAGGCTTCTAGGTATATCCCTGTCCTAGATGCTAATTCAAATTCCTTATTTCATAAAAGAATACGAACCCTACTTTGTTTATCCCCATATTTTATATCCATATTCCTTCTACAAAGATCAAAAGGTCAACAATATATGTATTCTAAGGTTGATCAATCCTTAAAATAATTAAAACAAGAATAAACAAGCAACCAAATATGATAAGCGAATCCAACAAAATTAATCCAAAATGATAGTAGTCATGTTCTTGGTTTTAACCCTGAAAAGAAAGTTTTTAGCCACTAATATTCATAATCATGATCCAAATTCTTGAATACATGTTATGATATAATTAAACCTAAATAAAGATAAGATTAAAACCTAAAACAATGTGCAATAGCCTCTCAATTTCATCCAAGATGTCCCAGATGTTAAAAGATAATTTACAAAAGTATACAATGTAGTGTATTTATAGCGGGAAAATCCTAAGCTGTGTAGGAGTGCAACATATCACGTGCATGAGAGCATGGGAGTATAGGGTGCTACTCTTTCATCTGCCTAAAATTCTAAAATAATAAAGTCAGTAGGAATAATAAATTTACCAACCTTTATGAGAACATCTTCTTACTCCTTTAGGGCGGGCTATAGTCTCGTTTGCTACTACAGTAGCACAGAGCTCGGTCTAGGCTTTCCCAAGCCCAATGTGTTGAACAAATACAGGGGCATCAAATTGATACTTTCCCCTAAATCAACAAGTGCCTGAACCACCCCACTATTGCCAATCTGAATGGGGAGAATGAACTTCCCAAGGTCCTTTAGCTTTTTCAGCATCTTTTGAGTCACCACAAAACTACACTCCCCAGTGAGTGCTACTGCATCCACTTCCTGTATCTTAACTTTATTAGTGACAACATCCCTCAAGTACTTAGAGTACTTGGGTATTCCCTGCAAAACATCTAAAAGAGGTAAATTAATATGAAGCTCTCTGAACGTGTCAAAGAACTTCTTGAATCACGCATCCTCTTTTGCCTTTATATGCTTTTGTGGGAAGGGTAGTTATGGGATCTTTACTTTTTCAGAAAATATTTCTTTTGAGTACTCAAACTTCCTTGAATTTTCAGCAACTTGGTCATTTACCTATTTAGGACTCAAATCAGGATCTACCTCCTTCGTTGCCTTTGGAGTTTTTTCATTAAGATCTTTAACACTCCTCAAAGTGATTTCCATAACTTGTTTTGGATTTTTAGTATCACTTGGAAATTTACCTTGAGGCCTAGTATTTTGTGTTTTTACTATCTGTCTTATTGCAACTCCAAGCTCCTTGAAGTCGCTTTCTTGATTTTTATTTATGCCTGTTGACTTTTTATATTTTCAACCAACTGTGCTTGATTGGCTATAAGTTGTTTCAACATCTCTTTCACATTGCTTGTTTGAGTTATGGTTTGATTGTCTTGAGCCTGAGGTTACTAAAATTATTGTGGATGGTTGATCCATTATATATTTAGTGGTTGAGTCTGCCACTTCATGTTGTAAGTGTTCCCTTAGTTAGGCCTCTAAACATTGCCCACAAACATGATGGACTTAGGATTTGCAGCACACATATTTGCAGAGTGCTATTTCCACACACCACGCACAGGGTGCTTGTCTGCTGAATTGTATTTACTATGGCTGCAGTCGGTGTGGCACCCAATTTTATGTTGCTGAGCTGCATAGTCAATTGCTTTTGTAATGCAGCAATTTAAGCAGATATTGCAGTAAATTGATCCACTTCCAAAACACCTATAATGTTTTTAGTAGCACTCTTTGAGTCTGAATGCTACTCAGGATTACCTTGTGCAGTTTGTTCAATAAAGTATATAACTTAACATACGTCATCTCTAGATCTTAACCACCTGCAGCTGAATCTAACAAAATCTTTGTGTTATGGTCAAGTGCCTTAACAAAAAGTATGAGATGATACATCATTGGACTATTGATGGTGTGGACAGTCTCAAAGAAGATCCTTGAAATACTCCCAAGCATGATATAGATTCTCATCTGGCTTTTGTTTGTAGCACAAAATCTCACTGCAAAGTCTCGCAGTCTTACTAGATGGGAAAAATCGAATAAAGAATCTCCAAGATAAGTCATCCCATGATGTGATTGAATTTGTCGACTTAACATTCAACCACTTCTTTACTTTCCTAATAGTAAGAAGGGGAATAGTGTTTTCCTCACATAATTATCATTCATACCCATGCGGATGAATGTGTCAATGATTTCCAGAAAATTTGGCAAGTGGACTTGTGGATCTTCAAGTGAAATCCTCGTGAACTGTCCACTGCTAATCAGAAGCTGCACCATATTCTGTTTGAGTCAAAATTACCTCCAACAGCCGGTTTCTAAAATAGAGAGGTTAAATTTTTAGAAGTGGGATTGCCATTTCTCTAACTGTCCCGTGGGCTAGTTGTTATTCAACCATTGGAGCAGAATTTTCTTGATCTTCTTGGCTTTGTAGAATATGGAGGAGAAGGATTGCTTCTTTCATTCATTGATAGAGGTGTCACTTGGGATCGGGGCTTGGTTCAACCAATTCCTGATCCCTTGGCAGCTTACTACTTTGAAAACCTATTTCCTGCAAATATAAAACCAAGACCAAGCATAAAACACCAAAGTAATCCAAAAAGTAAAACTAAAACTAAAACAGTCGCCAAATTATAAGTCCCCAACAACCACACCAATAACTTTATGTGACCAAGTGCACACGAAAGTGTACGCGGTCTACCAAGTAATATAGTGGCCTTTAGAAAGCTGAATATCGATCCCACAGGGACTTGTTTCAACAACTATTCAATTCTAGTTCAAAATTTAGATTAATTGATGCAAGCGTATCCAAAAGAGGGTTTTGTAATATTTATAAACTAAGCTAAAGTAAACAATGTGCAAAATAAATGTCTTGAAATAATCAAGAGGAGAAAGACCAGGGTTAAAGCACTTCGAAAAATTATATTACGTTACTGAACTTCATTTGTTAAGTCGCTTATCTTGGTTGTTGATTCATAGGGTTAATTGCATAATCATGGTCTCCTGACCTCTAATCATTTACCTAACTTGGATGTTACAACTACATCGTTGAGCAGGGATATAATAATCCAATTAAGTGCTTAACTTTATCATCCTACATGTGACTAAAGTAAGGCTTCTAGGTACATCCTTTTCCTAGATGCTAATTTGAATTCCCTATTTCATAAAAGAATACGAACCCTACTTAATTTATCCCTATGTTCTATCTCCTTATTCCTTCTCTCGAGATCACAAGATCGATAATATATGTATTCTAAGGGTGATACATCCTCAAAATAATTAAAACAAGAATAAATAAGCAACCAAATATGATATGCAAATCCAACAAAATTAATCCAAAATGATAGTAGTCATGTTCTTGGTTTTAGCCCCGGAAAGGGAGTTTTCAGCCTCTAATATTCATAATCATGATCCAAATGCTTAAATACAAGTTATGATGTAATTTAAAGCTAAATAAAGAGAATATTAAAACCTAAAAAAATGTGCAACAACCTTTCAAATTCATCCAAGACGTCCCAGATGTAAAAAGATAATTCACAAAAGTGTACAATGTAGTATATTTATAGTGGACGAATCCTAACCCGTGTTGGAGTGTAATATAACACGTTCATGAGAGCATGAGAGTAGAGGGTGAGAAACTGGCTTGGCTATACTAAAATGGAGCATACAACGCCTGCCTTATAGCACCGAGATGGACCATGCCTCACGGGCTAATCGTATGGTGCTATTGGAATTACATTTCACCAATTTTTCTAAGGTAAAGAATCTTTCTATGGAGCCTGCTTCACAGGCTATTCATATGAATCTACTAGAAGTTTCCTTATAAATATTTTCTAAGTGTTCAACATCCAACTTTTTGTCCCATGCCTTGTGACGTTACTTTGCCTTTTCTTCCAAGATTTTGATTTTTTTTACCCTTAAATTTCCAGCTTTTTCCACATCCATATATCACCATCATCAAATCCACACGCATCCTACATCATCAAACAACAAGCTTTAGAGCTCAAAACAACATATCATTCATAATGATGAGCAATAAATACGAGCTAAGACTGGGCTTGCTTGCTTAATCTCTAACATTTTTCCTTGGCTCTTGACTTGATTCGATTGTAGTTTGCACATTACAAACAAGTTTTTAAACATAAAAAAATCGTAAATCATTTGACACATTATAGTCCAACGTAATAGACTAGAACATCACCTAGCTCAAGCTAGTAAAACTAGTTTCCTCATCTAGACTCTAAATGATCGAATTGAACCCTAACTTGTTTGAAAACACTTTTAAATATTGTAAATACATTATTAAACATTTAGATGCTTATTTGTATCATCATTTACTCATTAAGCACACGAATCATCCCCAAACAAGGCTAAATAAGCTAGAACAACAACACTAATATCCATAAATACACCCAACATACTATGGCCAAATCCTACATCGCGTAAGGATACAACATATGGAGATGGTTAGCAGGTTGAACGCTAACATGTAACTCAGGTATAAAGATAAAATAATGTTGTCAATTCAAATTAAGTCATCCAATGCACATAACCATATCCAAATATATATATATATATATATATATATATATATATATATTTTGTCAGGATAGGGAATAGGGTTTAACATGTATTTTTAAAACTTAACCTAAATTATGTAGATCAATCATCATATAATAGCACCCACAGGATATATGTCTCCCATCTTTCTCCCACTGGTCATGCCCCAATGTATGTAGCCGCACGAGTTAGATAATAATCTCATATATATGCACACGGGGGACTCGAACCTCCTAACATATACTACGGTGACTTAAGAACTTGATCATGTAATGATTTATGGGAGACTCAAACCTCCCTAATAATGAAATAATAATAATGAGGGAGACTCAAACCTCACTGGTCACTCTGACACCACCATCGATAAATGCAGTTTCTAGTGTCGATCACCCAGACCTCCACTTTCATAACTCAGATACACAACCCTTATTAGAGCCCAATTAAAACATTCATCACACAACCCCAATCATGAACCATATTTCACATAAAGGAATACATTGTTGGTATCGTCATACCAACTACCCTTGCAAGGTAATAACAATATGCCAAAACAATTTTCCATTTACTTGGGCAAAACAACTCTCTTTGTTCATTAATACAAGGTGGGGACACCAAATTCCTTTGTTCATTAAATCATACCATTGTGTTTCAAATACCTCTTTATACCATGCAATAGTTCAAGAATTATTTAAATTTACACTATGGGGTTGGGGTTATAACTACTTTAAAAGCCACAAGTTAGGGAAAATCACAATTCCCTTGTTCATTCACCATACCCATGCACCCACAAGTTCAAAAATATATTTAAAGCATGAATAATTCTGATTAAATCATAGGAAAACGTTGTTAACAATAAGCATTCAAAACCTACAACCCTTGTTTTTAAAACCAAAACAATTCCATGTGAACAACACATTAATTCAAATGATATTTAAAAAATTAACAATGAGGGAAGAGTCACATGCTTGAAATAGTAAGATGTACGGAGACAAATCACCCTTGAAAGCTTTAATTGACCAACCTCTTAAAAACCCAAAGTGTTCTAGACCTTGAGGAATTTGAGAGCATTGAGAAGTTACTATGATTTCTTTTTGAGTGATATTTACACTATAATAAGGTTGTAAGACGTGGTTTTCAAGTTGGGTAAGAGGTAAAATGTTTAGAATGCCCTTAACTTAAAAGCTGAAAAAGTGTCGCCTTTGACTATAGGTCAACCCTTGACTCGTAGCTAGTCCTTACGACTTATCACCACAAGTTGTAACCAAGGCAGTAACACTAAGTAATCCTACACTATTATCCTTACGACTCAGTATCACCACTCATAATGGGACCCTACGAATCATAGGGTCCAGTCATAGTCAACATATAACCTAAATTAGGACATACTTTACACACGTTACAATTATACCTAACGACTCATGATATATCCTTACGGTTCTTAGTGAGCCACTTATACTCAAAGAAAAATTAAGACACAAACTTACTAATTTGGTTATAATTTATCCCAACGACTCATGAGGACACCCTATAATGCATAGGGTGAGTCGTTACCAAGGCAGTGACCTCAAAGCTCAATAAATTTCTGAGGGACAAAAATTTGGGGTATTTCACAATCTTTCCAATCATATTCTTTGAATATCCACTATCTATAAACCAATTCTAATTGCATTTCCCTCTTCTTTCCTACAAACATAGTTATTTTCTAGATTTAGGCACCAATTTTGGTTTGTGTTCCCAAAAGGAAGACAAGTGTGTGATTGTTTCACACTCTTTCCAATCGTATGCTTTTAATATCCACTATCTATAAACTAATTCTAGCTGTATTTCCCTCCCCTTTCCTACAAATATAGTCATTTTCTAGATTTAGGAACCAATTTTGGTTTGTGTTCCCAAAAGGAAGATAAGGATGTGATCAAACCTTTCTTAGCCCATATAGGTAGAGAGTTCTTCTTCCCATTTTCAACGGAATGAAACCCTTAGGATTATAATTTTTCTTCTAGGCGTATTTAGTACTGCTTATTCTAGTTCTAAGCCAACACTGACAGTTTTCCTTAAAGTGTCCATATCTTCCACAGTAAGTACATAGAGGTTTTTGGACCCTGTTTTACTGCCATGAACAACTTTCCCATAAGACCCAAGTTATTAGATTTTGTATTAATATCCAAGCCCTTTTACCATCATGAACACTCTAATCAATTAAATTAAAATAGATTTGGAAGGATATGGTCCATTTTAGTAATTTGTTAAGTTCTTTCCTTAGACAGACCAGGGCCCTTTGTAATTCTACATTTTTATAAAGTGTAGTCATAAGATGCTTCTAAGAATCTCTCAACTTTTTTTTCAAGTTCAATTTGAAGTTTTAAGCTTTTTTCTTCCCTTTATAAAGAATTGATTTGAACCTAACTCTAGGATCAACTAGTTTCTAACCACTTACAAACCTACCTTGACAACTCTGCCAAAACTCACCTTGATATTGATTAACTCTAACTAATATCAAACTTAGGTAACTTTACCTAAGAAGTATCAGGAACACAAGAGAAGCATTACTCTTATAACACAAGTAATTCAATTACAGACCATGAATTGACTCAAGAACATTCACTATTTTAGTACATACAGAAATTAAGAACTTGAACAATTTTACAAAGTTGAGATTTTGCCTATTTTCCACTTTTATATTCTGATTTTGCAAGAACTCACCAATTAAAAAGCATTTTTTTCTATTTATAGTGGAATAATGATTAGGGTAGAAATCTGATTGGGCTAGGTATCCTGACTGGCACACATATCACCTGTGCAGTTTGATACACTAGACGACAAAACTGTGTAGGCCATATGTCAACTATGTATTTCCATGATGACCCAAGGACCTGGTCCTTTATTTTCAGCTGGTTATCATCAAAACAAGATATAGCAGGAGGTCTCACTAAAGGATTAAAGCAGACATTAATGGAACCATGCCAATACACATATATAATGTGATGGTATGTAACACCCTAAAAATTTCAAATAATTTATTTTCGTCCCTCCCGTGTTTCAAATGTTGATTTTTGATTTAAATTGTATTTAGGTATGTGATTGGGGTGTCCTAGGAGAGTTTTGGAATTTTTTGATGAGGTTCGAGGTGATTTTAGACCCTGGAGGAAGTGAGGTTTCATGATATTACCATTTTAGGAAGGCTACATTCTGTGATAGGTAGTGTGGCATGGAGGTTAGCCTCTGCAATAAGGTCTGTGCCACGCTGCTATGTAAAAACCATGTAATTTTTGTTTTGTTTACTTGGGATGAGGGGTATTGGGATATTTTCACCTATGTACGAACCTTAATCATAATATAGCCTATTTCTTTAGTTTTAAGATATTAAAAATCCCTAATTCCAATCTCAAACTCAAAAACCCTAAGAGAGCCTAAGGATTTCATTGTACGTTCATCTTTTAGGTTTCAAGCTCCGAATTACTTTCCAATTATCGTGTGAGTAAGGCATGTATCTCTTTCCCTATACTTGTATTTTTTAAATAGCATGAAATTAGTTTATTATTCATGGTTTTGATATTGTGTTTTGAACTATGGGCTGAGGGTTTTCGATATAAATTATTTGAATGTTTTCATGATTACTATTGAACAACTATACTTGACATAGTTGTTTTATACACTCATTAAGGGTACAATGGATTCCCCAAGATTGTAAAACATGGAAATATTGGTACAAAAGAATCTCAAAATAATTGGTTTTGGTATGGAAATTAGTAATAACCTCAACCTACTTGCATAATTAGTTTTGGAATGTGAATTATCATTTGGTTTGGCTATTCTCCTTGAAACTAATGCATAGCATAAATGGTTAAATAGGTAAGAAATATAATTAAAACCTTATGGGGTACAAATAAATCCCTCAAGTGATTTTAATAATAGAGTCTGCAGGGTACGAAGGAATCCACCAAGTATTGGCTTAATGACATTACTTGTAAGCTATAGTCGATATGATGATACTACTTAATGATGCCTCAATAATTAAATAACGGAATCAGTGGGTGGGTTGTGTGCTAAATGTGTTAATTTAGGATTAATGGGAGTTGTGTTAGCTGGTTGTGAAGGTGTGAGTCCAAATGACTGATACTGGAAACTCATGTTTACTGACATGAGGGGTGCTCTTGATGACCAGGTGCTTGTGGGGTACAACAGAATCTCCCAAGTATGTATATATAGTTCTAGAACCTGAAAATTTCACTAAGTGTTGAGGACTTAGTCTTATTTTTGGCCTCTTAACTTCGAGAATTTTTAAACTGGCCTTCCAAACCCTGAGACATAAGTTTTTGAGTTAATTCATATTCATGGTTGTAAAGAGCATATCTCAGGGAAGTTTTTAATTTTTTGGATGAGGATTGGGGCATGTTCGGATTTCATTTCTAGAAACTCACTATGATAGTGGCGCGTCACGGTGGGTATAGCGATAAGGCCCTTGGCACATCGCAGTGCTCCTCCAAAATGTATTCTAGTTATGAATTTAAATGTGTAAGGGGCAGTAGCTCTTTTTCCCTTAATCTAAATCATCTTAACCTAACTTATATCAGTAATTTGGGCGTTATTTTCTCGTTCTTCTCTAATTTTCTATCAAAGAAACCCTAACCCTCTCCCAATAACATCAAATTCAATTACAAACCAAGAATTCAAATCTCCCAATCCAAGAACTTCAAGAAAGCTTTCAATATAGTTTTTCCCTTTCAAGATTAAGGTTTCAAGGTATGTATGATATTCATCCATGGTTTTCCTTTCACCACTAAGTCCAAGAATCCTTTTTTATGTTGAATTTAGAGTTTTCCATGTTTCAAATAAATTATCTCCATGAATTACTTGTTATTTTGATTTCAAGTTAAGATTACAATTGTTTTCAAGTGGGAATTGCTTATAATATGTTTTCGATGTTGAAATTCCCATTTCATGTTCATGCATTCCAAATAAATCCTCAATTTATGGTTTTTGTCATGTAATCATGCTATCTAATCATGTTTAAAAACATTTCCATGTTAAAGTCTTAATCTCCATGTGTTTGATAACATGCCAAAGATAATGATTTTTGTAGAATGATTCCCCATTATGGGTTTTTAAAGCTTTTTCATACCTTTGATGTTATTTATATTCAGTGTAGGGGGTTATGAATACCCGATACTTAGCTGTTTCTATAGTTTCAGTATTTTCAAAATGGTTTCAGATAAACTATGAGCATTGTCATCCAGTTAGTTACTATGATTAGTTGTAATGCTCAGTTAAGCTTAGCTCAATCCATTAATTAGTGTCAGTTCAGCTAGGAGTAGGATTTAGCACTGAGCAAACATAGGAATGGGGGCTCACCCATCAGTTAGGATTGGGTCCTTAGAAGTAGTCCCTATGTTCCAGAACTATGTAGCCAGCACAGGATTATGAAATGTCACCCACCAGTTTAGGACTGACATTCTCTGAGATGTCACCTGCCAGTTTAGGACTGACATTCTCTTAGGGGTTACCTTCCAGTTTAGGACTGACTTCCTGGTCCTTTTGGACACCAGTTAAGTGGATTCACACAACTCTGTGTTAGTACCCGTGACACGGTATGTCACCCTTCTAACTGGGGTTACAGGTTGAACCCCACTAAGCTTAGATTAGGGCATATTGGTTACATGATACATCCTGTAGTCTTAGTACATTACTCAGTATATACTCAATTTTAGTTTGATTAACCATAGCATATGGTACATTACTTATTCAGTTATCAGATTTTAGAACTTTACTTTAAAGACTATTTTAGTATCATGTTAGATGCTTGGTCATGCATTCTAAGATTTTACAGCTTCTCACATTTATGCATTAGTTATCTCATGTTATTCAGCCAATCGGTATTTCATACATAGTTAACTTATGCATTATAACCTAACCTTATCTCATATACCAGTACATTTGAATTACTAACCGCATACTTTTTTCACGCTATGATATCTTATATCATAGGTTCAGACACGTAGTTTCCTAACCGCGCTTAGATATTTCAGCTTATCAGCAGCAACAATTATGGTGAGTCCTCATATGTCGAGGACCTGTTATGTTATTTTAGTATTTCAGCATTTCAGTTTAGTTTGGAGTTAGTTGGGGCCTGACCCATTAACTCTTTAGTCATTTAGAGGCTTTTAGACATTTTTAGTCATTCATACAACTGTCAGTTTATAAATTTAGTTATTTTTAGGCTTTCTAGTATGTCATCAGATGTTCAGATTTATGATTTAAATCACAATTATCTGTATTTAAATCTTATGACTTTATTCAGTTGTTTTCACACATGTTCATTATCAGTATATAATTTAGTGCTCACAGCAGGTGCTAGCTCATGGGTTAGCTTGTGGTCACTTGTGACCGTAAGCACCGTTGTCAGGACTAGGAGGTAGCTTTTGGTTATAAAAAAACTTGGTATTAGAGCCTAAGGTCTTACAGTGTCATAGGAAATCTAAAAGTCGCGTTGAGTAGAGTCTTACGCATGGGTGAAAAGCGCGCCACACTTATGGACAAGAGGCTACAAGATATTTTAGGAAAAGTTTTTCTTATTTCAGTATTCATGCGATGTGAATGAGCATAAGATCTATTTAAAACTCTCTTTCTGACTCATCCTTCATTTAATTTATAGATGATGCCTCCCAAAAGAATAATGAAAGAAGGAATAGAAATCAGGCCGCACCTCCGCTAGTTTGAAAAGATCCCCTGAATGAGCACGTCTCTTATGCCAAATTCAGAGATGCATTCATTACCTTTGCTCACTCAGTAGTAGCTCATAATAATCAGTAGGCTGCTACCCCAACCAATCCAGTCTCTAACACAACTGTAGCTACGATCTGAGAATTTACCCGAATGAACCCTTCTTTGTTTTTGAGATCCAATTCTGATAAGGATCCATAGGAATTTTTTGATATGGTTTAGAAGGTGACTGATATTATAGTTGTCACCTCAATGGAGAGTGCATATTTTACTACTTACTAGATGCAGGATGTATCTCATACCTAGTTTAAGCAGTAGAAGAAGGATAGGGGTGTTAAGGCAGGGCCAGTAAAGTGGGAGGAGTTTGCTAGAACCGTTTTAGATAGGTTGTTTTCTTTTGAGTTAAAGGAAGTTAAGGTGTTGGAGTTTATTAATTTGAAGTAGGGTAATATGAGTGTAAAGGAATACTCACTTAAGTTTACTTAGTTGGCGAGGTATGCCCCTTTGACGGTGGATAATAATAGATCTAGAATGCGTAAGTTTGTTTCTGGTATAACTAATAGTATGTTCAAGAAGTATAGAACTGCTATGTTGATTAAGGAGATGGACATATCTAGCTTGATGGTTCATGCTCAGCAGAGTGAGGTGGAGAAGTGTAGGGAGAAAGAAAGAGAGAATAAGAGGGCCAGAATAGGTAGTTTTAAGTAAAGGTCAGAGAGTGGTAAACATTCCTAGTTCTGACAAAAATTTTCATCCCTAGCTCCTTCTTCCATTAGTGTGCAAGTGCCAAAGTTTAGAAATGGCAGTCGAGATGAGGTACCAGTCTTCAAGACCCAGGGTAGTATGAACAGTGGTCGTACAAATTTCTCTATAAGAGGTGTGGGAGGAACTATCATGGGGTGTGTAGGGATGGTAGTGGTGTGTGTTTTAAAAGTGGAAAGCCTAGCCATAGAGTCAAAGAATTCCCACAGGCGGGTCAGGATAGTTAGCACAATTATTCCCAAGTTCCAGCCAATCGACCGACTCAGCAGGGCACCACTTCTAGTGCCACTTGTGGTTCAGCACCAGAACAAAATGTATGTACTCCAGTCCCATCATGATTAAGAAAGTTCTCCTGATATGGTTACGGGTACGTTACTGGTCTTTTACCTTCATGTTTATTCTTTCTTGGACCTCGAAGATTTGCTCCCCTTTTTAAACCCCTATATAGTAGTCGACTTTAGTATCAATCCCGAATCTTTAGTAGAACCCTTCTCAGTGTATACTCTAGTAGGTGTCTCTATTATAGCCAGGCAGGTATACAAGAACTGTCTGATCACAATATCCTAGAAAATAACCTGAATTGACCCTATAGAGTTAGAGATGACTGATTTTGATGTCATTATTGATAGGGATTAGCTCCACTCATGTTATGTCTTAGTTGATAGCCAAAATAGAGTCATTTAATTTTAGTTTCCCAAGGAACCAGTCATTGAATGGAGGGGTAGTACCTCAGTGCTTAGGGGTCAGATGTATTTTCAGATCCCTTCTCAGAATCCTATGACAGCATAAGGTCTAAAATTAGAAGCATAAAACCAAAAGTTTTGGTACAGTAAAAACATGGGAACATAAGAAACAACACAAAATAGTCCACTAATTCCAAGCCAAACCCGAGAACCCCTTTGAGAGTTAGATTTGGCCAACAACAACACAAAGGATACCAAGATAACAAGGTGATGAACAACTATTTTAAGCGTACAACAAACTAGATTAGCAACACAAAATGAAGAATAATAATATTATTAAACAACAACAACACACGGTTTTGGATAACAAAAACACAAACTATAAGATTCCAATGAAAATAAAGGATAGATAGATAGAATACACAAAGATGTAATATTAAAAACCCAAGATCCTATTCCACTCTTGGACCTTTAACAATACACACAACATTCACCTATCTCTTATGTGACACAAGATCGGATTCCACCTCTCAAGACTGATGTTTCCAAGCAAACACAATCACTAGTGAATCCACACTAGTTTCATGTCCTAGTTTCGGTTGGTGGATTTTCCAAGCCCTAACTATGGTGTTTCAAGTATTACAAGACTTAAAAAATATCATCCAAAACTACTAAAGAAACCCTACAATGTTCCTTATATAGTACATTACAAAATAGAAAGTAAAATGACCAAAATACCTTTCAAGGGTGGGGTGTCCATCTAGTGTGAGAAGTGGACTAATTTTGGTGTGTTTTGGCCATCTTTCACACATCAATTACACACACCAAGTCTTGGGATAAATACGCACTCTCATAAGTCCATATCCATGATTATTCTCGTATCATCCTCTCCATCTTAAGAGGAATTTATCCACAAATTCAAGGCTTCACCTCACTTCAAACGAAACCACTTAAAATAGCACTCAAAAAATATGAGAAGGTACAAAAAATAGTCGATAAAGAACATTAAGAACCCGAGAGCTCATTAACAAAACTCTTGGTCAACTTCTTCATTTTGAACCTTGACTTCCTCTCCATCTTGAGCCTTGTCCTCATCCTCATCCGAAACACATAGTGGAAGATAAAAGTAATGCTAAACACATCCCACCTCTTTTCTTGGTGGAGGATTCCTTGTGGTTCCCTATGTCTTTCCCTCAACTTCTCTTCCATCACACACGCATCATTGTAGAATACATGCCCCTCATGTTCCTTTCTACGTAATCCTCTATATGGACATATTGGTTTTGGTAAAGTGGAGTTTTGGGTGAAAGTATTGATTTGGTAATGTGGAGCTTTGTTGTGGAGCTTGGATGGGAGGAGATTGGCTTCCAAGTCCTTCTTGTTGGACTTGATCGAATTGAGGGAGAAGTGACCTACTTAGGTCTTGGGTTGGAGGGCATTTGGTGGCTTGTCTTTCGTCTATGTCATTTGGTGGTGGTCTTGGAGGATTGATTGTTTGAGGTAAAGTTTTGGAAGTAGAAACACGAGAATTCCTTTGACTCTCCACTCAATCAAAACTCTCAAGTATAGTAGATATCCGAGCCTAATTTTTCAAATCTCGTATTCGACTTAGCCATATCTCGGGAAATAGAATCAAGGTGGGCCAAAATGGTGTCCATTATGGAAAAGAAGTTACCTACGAAAATAGAAAACACGTTAGTTGTACAAAAATATCCTCACCCTCTCTTTTTATTTCTTAGACTCTCGGATCCCTCACACTTAATCACACAAGTGTTGCAAGCTTGCTTGTACTTCGAGTAGTGTTGAGAGGTGAATCCAACATTGACAAGGACTCCAAAGAGTCAGGAAAACACAAGGATGTATCACAATGACTCAAAATAATTAATACACATAAAGGAAAGTTAACACGAAGAACGGGTTCAAAACTAATTTACAATCTAGTAAATAGTCACTAGCTTGTAAATTAGTATTGGAATCAACAAACGAAATGAAGAAAATAGAAAATTGAAACTAAAAGATCAAAATTTGAGCATAAAAATGTTGCATGAACATTAAAAATGATGACGTGGTAGTCCAACGTGGAAGTCCACTAGTGTTTTGATTCTCGACAAATTTTAATTAATAATTCCCAAATTGGACTTTGGTGGAAATTGTTCAATAAAGGAAAATACAAACTAGTCTTGGAGCTCCTTTTTCAATTCAAAGTTCAAGACTCAAAAGTCTTTGACTAGATTTGTACGTCCCCTTAAAACATGGACCCTTGTTTTATGGAAAAAGCTTGAGATGTGATGTAAAGTCTTTTGGTGGTTGGGTTTCTTTCAAGATTCAACAAATACTACACCTTGTCTTTCACTTTTTTAAGATCTAAGTTCACTTTAATATTAACAAGGTGATGAATATGGTGAATAAATTCAAGAACACAACAAACACAAAAAGAACAACCAACAACAATCTCCAAAGAATAACAAGTCCACCACAACAAGGTCAACAATCTCACAGCCAAGACCACAAGGATAGCAACAACAATCGGCTAAGTCCCCTTTGTGTTGTGTTTTTGGTTTTACAAAAGGTGAAGGTTATGATGAACAACAAGAATAAAACAACAAACTTTCAAGATCTAAAAAATCACCATGACACAAGGCCTTCAACGTGGTCAAGTCTAGAACAACAGCAACATCCAATCGGCCAGACTTCATTCACAACAACAATATTAAAAATTCAAGCTCACGTTTGGATCAACTTGAAGTGTTAGTGAGGAACAAAACTGACACTACAAACACACAAAACAAGTAAAATACTCCTAGTCCTAGAATAAAGAACAAATCTCAGCCAAGAACACCACAGAAATATAATTTCGGCCAAGACTACAACAATGGACAGATTGCTATTTTCTGGAATTTTCAGTTTTTAATAATTTTTTTTTTGATTTTCAAGTTTACGAGCCCAAGATTGATCTTGTGGTAAAAATATCAAGCCACTCCCTGATACTAAATGATACGGTAAAAAGTTGGGAACACAAGAAAAAACACAAAATAGTCGACTAATTCCAAGCCAAACCCGAGAACCCCTTTGAAAGTTAGATTTGGCCAATAACAACACAAAGGATACAAAGATAAAAAGGTGATGAACAACTATTTTCAGTGGACAACAAACTATATTAAAACATAAAACGAAGAATAACAATATTATTACACAACAACAACACATGATTTTGGATAACAAGAACACAAACTACAAGATTACAATGAAAACAAAGAATAGATAGATAGACTACATGAAGATGTAATCTTAAAAACCCAAGAGTCTATTCCACTATTGGACCTTTAACAATACACACTACATTCACCTATCTCTTACGTGACACAAGATCGGATTCCACCTCTCAAGACTGATGTTTCCAAGCAAAACAATCACTAGTGAATCCACACTAGTTTCTTGTCCTAGTTTTGGTTGGTGTCTTTTACAAGCCCTAAATATGGTGTTTCAAGTCTTACAAGACTTACAAAATATCATCCAAAACTACTAAATTAACCCTACAATGTTCCTTATATAGTACATTACAAAATATAAAGTAAAATAACCAAAATACCCTTCAAGGGAGAGGTGCCCACCAAGTATGAGAAGTGGACTAGTTTTGGTGTTTTTGGAAATATTTTACATATCAATTACACACACCAAGTATTGGGATAAGTAAAAACTCTCATAAGTCCATATCCGTGATTATTCTCGTATCAAGTTTAAACGTAGTAAAGTGGGGATAGTATTATCTGAATTTTGTAGATTCTATATCCATGGGGTTAGTTGTATGAAAAGTGAATAAGTATGCTTGAAACAATATATTCAAGAATTTAAAATAAGTATAGTGGTTTGGATATGCTTATATAGTACCCTTGAGTTGCTAAGTTGAATAAGGCTAGTAATGTAGTAATTGATGATCTTACCAGCTAAGTTATGGGCTATAGAATAATAATGTTGGATGTTCAGGTATAATGGTAAATTCTCATGGTTTGAGAATATCTATGTTATGTGTTAGAATCTAAGTTTGAATATTAGATAGTTGATCTAATGGTAAGGAAAATTGAAATTTTAGATGGTGTTAACTCATGGTGTGGTGGTACTCATGAAGATTCTAAGTTAGTTAGTGTTTAGGTTTTTATGTGATGACTATTGGGGATATAGAAAGTTAAGAGTTGTATCTCAAAAGGGAGGGTTAGTAGCGGGTTTTGCACTTATTATTGATGAGCATTGTAATACTCTGAACTTTAGAGTAAAGTGGATACAGTTTAGTTTAGAGTTTATCAAAACAAAACCACAGACATAGAGTGATGGCTTATAGCTAAGGGGGAGATGATAGAATAAGTAACCAAGTTAGGCTCTAAGATTCCAGTAGTGATGCCAGTATATTGTAGAGTAAGTAGTAAGGGAGGATGGTGCCCAACCCATTCTTATTTCAGCATTTTTACTTTAGTTATCATGATATATACTCATGCCTTACATGTCAATTCCCTGATCATAGCTCAAATTCATGCACCTTCAATAGAATCATGTACACTTTCAACTCTTAGTATAAGGAGTTCCAGTATGCTCAGCAGTACAAATCATATTCCATGAAATTTATGAACTCCAAACTCAAGTCATGCAGCTTACGACTCATGTACTCATGCTTTACAGTATGTTCAGTTCTAGTAGTCATGCTATTTTTTTAATGATCAGCAAAATTCAAATTATGTCATATATATCCTCAATTCTTATCTCTTATATAATTTTTCATATTTCACAATCTATTTTCTCTTAAAGGCTTTGTAAGAAATTGTATGGTTGTGATGGCATCCAATAGAGTTGAGTCCATCGCTTTAAAAGCACCTATAAGGCCGTGACTATCTCTTATAGGGTTGCACTTGTGTTTGCTAGTATGTCAGGACACGATTATTTAGGAAATAGTTGAACTTTTATTCTTTGTTAGCCTATCACGATGTAACTGTTGCATTCTTTGTTAGCATATCAATTCCTGACTATCGTTGATATAGTTGAGCTTGTGTCCTTTGTTAGCCTATAAGTTTGTGATCATACCCAATAGAATGAAATAAGTGTAATGCTTTACATTATTGCAATGATCTATTAGGTCATTTTCCATATTTCTACTTATTTTCACAGTTAGAGTTTTTCTATAGTTTTCTTAAATCATTTATGACTTGCTTAAATTAATAGTTTGGTTACCGGGTAGTTCATTAATTTTTTAGAGCCAATTCCCTATTTTGAAGTCTTCGCTGGTTTTAAATGGCCACCATGCAAACATTTCAATCAAACGAGCTCAAATGACAATTTTTACTATTACAGTAGCTCCAAAATGTTTATTTTAGACTAGGAGGACTCTTAGTTCGGGTCCTGAGGAATCCAAGCTCATTTTGAACTATTGGTCTAAAAGTTAAGAAAATAAAAATTAAGTGTGTGACCCACTTTTTGTCGGAAAGACCTTGAATGGAAAATTAAATTTGGTGTGGTAACATAGTTTGTTTGCACCTACAGGGTTTCGAACCAAATTAGATCACCTAGTCGAAGTCCATTACTGACTTAGAAAATCTAATGCATAAGGTCACTGGTTCAACTGCGATTGCAAAGAGTAAATTGCGATCTCCAAGTGAGTTTTATAAAGATCATGATTACTAAGGGTAAAATGCGATTGTGGCAAGAAACTTATACATATAGATCACTAGCACGATAGCCAGTTATGATAGCGATATTCAGGCACCTGGTATGGGTATAAATAGTCTCTTTTTAGCCTATTTTGGCCATTCTTCATCAATTTATAAGAGTGATAAAACCCTAAATAGCGGGATACCTTGAAATTAAAGGTTGTGGTTGATTTGAGAGCTTGGATAACACTTGTTTACGCGATTATCTTCTGATTTGTGGTAAGATTTTACCCTTTTTATGGTAGATTTTCTCATTTCTTGTTCAAAAATCCCAAAACCTTAGAGTCTTGATTTTATCCCCAATTTATCTTGTCTTTAACCCATTTTAAGGATAATATTTCCTTTACCATGAGGAAATATTGGGTTGATTTTTAAAATGCAATTTTCATAAGTGAGACCCACATAAGATTTCGGTATGATTTTTAAACCCGAAGAACAATGGTGCAAATGGGTATCTTTATTCTTGTGTTGATGAGTATAATGTGATGATGATAACTTGGCATTTTGCAAAAGCTTCTCAAAAGGAAAAAATGGTGATTTAGCGGATCTTTTGACCTTTATTCGCCAGGTAGGCTAGACTAGGCTTTATCTTTTATAAGATTGAGCTAATTTATAGTATGTTTATGATATTGTGTTAGATTTGGGATGGGTTTTAGGTGTTGGTGTGATAAATAGAAATATTTGGGTTAGTTGGATTATTTAGGCTATTTTTGGTATCGCTTTTGGACATAATTAGCCTAGTTAAGCATTACCTTAGGTGAAGTTGACCTTGTAGACTCTTGTTTAGGTTGGAAATTCCTTAGTTACTCTACTAATGATGGGATTGCCTTAATTACTAAGTTAGGATGCAACTTATCTTAGTTGTCATTACCTTAGGTAGAATTGACTTAGTTACTATCTATTGGGAGAAATTACTATCCTAGGGCTAGTTATGGCTTATTCTAACATCTAATGATAGATTCAGATACCTTAGCCTTGTCCGGGGTAGACATTGTTTGGTAAATGATTTAGAGGATTTAGAATGTGCCTTTGACCCACCTTAGGCCATGACTTGTGTTAGTTATTGAAGACATTCTATATGCTTGTGTACATCTAGGAAATATTTATTTTAGTGATAGTGATATACCTTGTACTTGATTGTTATAAGGGGTGACATTGGGAGTAACACTTATTAATTATTCTATGAATAACTTATTGATTAAGCAAATGATGAGATAATTGATTATGCTATTGAATAAGCCCTTGATTATGATATTATTAAAACCATTGAATTGGCTATTGATTGGTCCATTGAGTATGCTATTGACTATGTTGTTGGCTATATTAGTGAATATGCTATTGATTATACTCAAGACAAAGCTAATTGATTATATTGAAGACTATGCTATTGATTATGCTTGTTGGCAATATTAGCTATTATGATTTTGATTATATGTAGGGCAATGTTTATTTATTATATTAACAATTATGCTATTGACTATGAAAAGTATTATGCTTAATGATTATATTAGTGATGATGCTATTGATTATGCTAAAGATCATGCTTATTTTCTATATTAACAATTATTCTATTGATTATACTTAAGACCATGTTTATTGATTATATTAGTGAATATGCTATTGATAACGCTAGATATCATGCTTCTATTATGATTAGTAATTATGTTAGACAGTCATTGTAGCGGATACACTCTTTAATACTTTAATTATTATGCTATTGGCTATGGTATTGATTATATAGTTACCTATTTAAGTTTAGATATTGATTATGGAACTATGAAAATATCAGTTCAAGTCCGAATAGTGATAATGCTATCAATTATTTATACCCGGTGCAAGTCCAGAGGATGGCTATGATATTGATACCGATAATGATATTATTAGCGATGATATGAAAAATGATATCAATAAAGATATTTATGATGATATTGTTGATTATAATTAACGGTTCAAGTATAAATATACATATTATACCATGATAATGTACTTCTTATGATATGATGATATCAGTGTGTGAGATTTGGCAATTGTGATTCTAGTAAAGTCGAAAAATAAGAAAATAGTTAAAATATGGCATGATATGAATGGATTCTAGTGAAACTAATGATCATTTTATAATTGGTGGTTAGTTGATATATAACCAATAGTTGATAACTAATGATTGGTACATAATTTTTGATTAGTGGATACATGATGACTAATAGGTAGGTGATGGATATCGGATGAAATGACTTAGATGAATCGTATTGTATCATGAGAGTTGATAAATGATGGTGGTGGGTTATATTATCTTGTTTGTACTTTCTAGGATTATGGGATCTTGTGATAGGTTATTTAATTTTCCACTCTAATTGGCTTATGGGGGCCAATTTTGTAGTTTTTATTGCATGTGTTGATGCATTATAGTAGGTTATATTAGTATTCCGGTTATCTACTTATTCATGTACAGTAATGTTGGAATTTTAGGTTTGTCTCCTTACCCTGACTTAATTATGTTATCTTGCAGTTTATCACACTTATATCATACTTTGGCTCATTCGACCAATGATACCTACTTAGTAATCGTGGTTTTGGTCCTTATACTACATTTCTATACCTTTTTGGTGAAGATCCAGGTACTAATTATCGCCATTGATCATTGCTCGTGCTGTATTGATTTTCGAAGATAGAGTGAGCTCCTGGAGTTAGATTAGCCCATTTTCTTCTATCTTACTTATGTCTAGTCTTTAGTTTCAAGACGAATTGTATTAACTATTTTAGATACTTGGGTTGTGTTTATAGTTTCTCTTGTACTGTCTCTACTAGGTCGTGTGATAGTATCTATGTATTGATTATCACTTACTATTCCTAATACCTTATCTTAATTACAAGTTGCACTTATTCTCTTTCACTTTATTGGTATTTTCTACCATGTTAACCCATTATGTTTAGCCCCGAGTTACATTTTGGCTTACAAATTAGTAGGATAGAGTTAGTGACATCATGACTCAGAAATCAAGTCGTTACAATTATACTGTACTCTTATCATACATATTTCTTAGTTAGTTATATATTGAGTTTCTAAGGTAATTTATGAAGAATTTTTTAATTGTTGTGGGGCCTATATTATGGATAAATATGGTAGTCTTGTGCTGACATTATTTCTCTGTAGGATGTGATTGAGGTATTGATATTATTTATATTTCAGCTTATGTCGTATTAGGGTTTTAGTTTTGGTTATGATGTTTTAAGTTATTCTATTGTCTTACATATCAATAGATTATTTGGTGTAATATCCCTTTCGTATATGGGAACTGCATTCATGCCTACATGCTATTAGGTAGACAACGGTCCTTGTTGCATATGGTTTAGTTTAACTGATTGCTGGTATGCTCCATTTTATCAAGAGTTGATGAGTCAAGAGTTATTTTGACTTTGTATAGATATTTAGTACACCGGACCCCTGTACTGACCTAATTTTAATAGTTTTTCATCTTAGAGGCTTGCAGACATGTGATGTGGGTTCAGTAATCAGTTGTATCCTACTTTTGCCTTTTGTTATATTTCATTTTTTTCCTCTATATTTTGTTTTCATTTAGCTAGACCAGGACAACCCACTAAAATTGTTTGGTGTGGTTTAGGTGCCAATTCTGCCTCCCTGAGATTGGGAAATGATATAACTCGACAAACTCTTGGAGGTGCTAATATGGGTTTCCTTATGACTTACCCTTATATTGGCATGTTTTCAACTCCAATCGCACCATGCCATATTTGAACTCAAGTTTCCTTTGATATTTCGCTTATTGTTGCTTTTGAGGCATATTTTTTATTTGGTCTCAAGATGTTTAACATTTAAATATATGGTGCAACAGGTGAATGGGCTACAATGTGATCTACTATATTATTTGAAGGGTTTGGTTTGTTTAGGTTATTCCCTATAACTCTTAAATCTTTGAAGGTTTTCTCAATTCATTAACAATTGTAATCAAGGTACTGCCTTGACTCCTTAAGTTTGACATATACAAACTTGCAATCTGTAGAAAAGCAAAAACAACAAAATAAGCGATATCTGAATAGTTCAAAAATAACTCAAGATAGTTTACCAATCTCAATCAAATCCCGAAAAATCATGCCAAATATTTTGTGCATCCAAATGTAAATGAAAGAGTACACAGTCATACAAGTAATAAAAATGCAAGTCCTGATATCATACCCAAAGGATTTGACTAATTGATGTTCTAGTTTTAATTTTAATATTCACTATTCAGTAAGTAACAAGAAATTTGGTGACATTTTGGTGCTTGAATGTAAATAAAAAAAAGTGTAGACGAGTTGTAGATTAGTGATTTAAAATTCAGATCGAAGAGAGGATCCAATGTCTTGGTATTCTGACAATCCAACTGAGCTTATAGATCAAATGTTTAATTGATTTCTTGATATTCTAGTCTAGGGTTGCTTTTAATTATACTGAGCATTTTTCCAACAATTCTAGTGTCTAATGGACTATTCCTAGAGTATATATTCCAATGTTCATCGATTGATAGTAAAGTGCATGTTATTTCTCATCCGTATCAACTGAGCAAGGCTAAAGGATATAGTCCTATCCACATTCATAAATCATTTCCCCTTCCCTGTATAGTTTACAATTAAGTGCTACTTTTCTTATTGTATATGCTAGTTCCCAATTTTTCATACATTCTACACTCTATAGATAGTGTTTGACAAGTGATCAAGATACCAAACAATTAAGATCAAGAGAAGATAAGTAGCTCAATAATAGAAATCAAATCTTAATAATACTATAATCAGACATTAACATTCATGTCTTAAACACAACAGTAGATACAATAAGTTTGGCTACTCATGAATTGATTGGAAATAATTGAACTCATAACTAACTGTATTTTTAATTATAAAAGAATGGGAAAATAAAGTAAAACCTTATAAAACTTGTTTATACTCTCTTCTATGAGATTCTGGACTTGAATAATCAATATAAATGACCTAAAAAGTTATATATAAAGTTCCAAAGGACCCCAATGTATTTTCCCTTTAGAAAGTTGACCAAAAAAAACATGCCCCAAAATTATCTTAAGGACTTCCTCGGTATCACCCTAAGTCAATTTTCTAGTGGCTCAATGCTAGTCATGTAAGGGTCCACACAATGCACCAAGGTGACACCCCAGGTGTTGCCTCTGTTCAAAATCAACATCTTAACCTTGTTTTCTTCCAATTTGGCTTCCATCTATGTCCTAAACCTTTGGACTTGTTTTGAGTGAACATATTGAGCCTCTTATAAAACTTTAAACTAAAATATACTCTAATTACACTCTAACTCCATCTATTTCCATTCTACACAACAAATAGCTAATTTAAGTTTAATTAGTATCAAATAAGCTCAAGAAAATGCTAAAAAAGAAATATAAATATGATGCGGATGATAGTATTATTGCGTGACCTTTAGCCTTACATTATTAATGGGAAAACCATGAATGACTGTGCTTGAACTCATGAAATGCAGATCAGAAATTAGGGTTGTTCTTGTGTCCAATCTACTAGAGTTTTATCTCCACCTTTTACATCGGGCCCTATGGAAAGTTTTACATAGCTTACACCATGCTCATTGAATGGTTAACATGATAAGTAGGTGAAATGAAGTTTCTAACCCAACTTAAGAAATGTCAATCATGACTTCAGGGTGTAACACCTGCCAATTTTAGCT